>NW_027411746.1:0-204496 GCF_047663935.1 Musca autumnalis | reverse complement strand
AATATTCCACAATCATACGCTCCTGGGGTATTTAAATTAAAAGCAATCATACGCTCTCTGGCGTTATGAATTAAAAACAATCATACGCTTCAGAGGACTTTCCCCCAAAAAAATGGAAATATTTCAATATCTACGATTGTATATCGTCTATTAATCACTTTAAATTATAAACTTAAAACATCAAAAACCCTTCAAGTCGTCTTCTCTGTAAATACACCATCATCCTAGTACCTCCCGCTGTCACCTACTCTAAATCTATTTACTTAGTCACATAATTTAGGCGTAATCGCATAGATTACATTTCAACACTTTTATTGAAATTGTAATTTTCCTCGAAGAAGAGTGATGCCATTGAACCGAACAGCAAACGACTGATAACAGCTGGAGCTTTAGTTGTTCGAGCTGCTTATATTTGATTGGGTTGAGATGGTTGGTTGGTTCACTGAGCGTTTCCTTGTAAATATTTAATGAAACTCTTAATGCAAAGGTAGGGCGGCAGAGTAGGTGTTGGGACTAAGAGTTATGTTTGTATATGTGTGTCTGTATATTGTTGAGGCATGGCACGTACATTTGTGAAATTAATTTCCAATTAATCTAAAATATATTTTTGAAGATAGGATTTGTAATTCAATTACACCGACACATGAGGCTTAATTAACATTAAATACATGCTTGCGAAATGTCGATGCATAAATGTGTAAGTGTAGAGAAGAAGAGGTAACAAAGTGATGATACACAGACAGATATGATAATGGGGTGGAGTGGAAATTATTTTGTAGTTTTTAGAGGTGGATGGAAAAAGTGAAAATATGAAATAAAATATTAAAAATTATTTAATTTGGAATAGGTAATTCAAATGAGGCATAAGGCCAAGATGCCCAGTGATGTTATTTCAATTTAAATTAAATAGATATTCCTCCTCTCAATATTTCTATAAACACCACAATTTCTTAATGTTACGCCCACATAGAGACATACATAAAGGATTCCTCATGTTTGTACGTAGCAAAAGCCTTAAATGGGACCATGTTAGAATATTCCTTATGATAGCGGTTTCTCCTCCTGAAGTATGAGGTAGCAGCATTTATTATGGAAAGTGTTAGAAAAGGGGTCGGGGCGGAGACATAGACAAACACATTAATGGAAAATTATGGTAATATTTATGGTGATGGTAACGCGTTGGTGTTGATAGAAACAAATTAAGTAACAAAACAACAACAACTACAACACAAAGAGTATGGCATGCCGGCATGGATGATTAGAATATTAAGAAATTTGCATAAATTTTCAAATAGTAACAACTATAAAGGGAGGGAGGAAAGATAGGCAGATAATATTCTTTTTAAAGCCTCCTTAAAATATAAAATCGTCAAAAAATTTCTCTATAAAATTTTTCGATACAAATTTCTATGGAAAATTTTTGATAATCATTTCTATAGAAAATTTTTCGATTGAAAATCCATAAAAATTTCTATAGAAAATTGTTCGATTGAAAATCGATAAAAATTTCTATAGAAAATTGTTCGATTGAAAATCGATAACAATTTCTATAGAAAATTTTTCGATTGAAAATCGATAACAATTTCTATAGAAAATTTTTCGATTGAAAATCGATAACAATTTCTATAGAAAATTTTTCGATTGAAAATCGATAACAATTTCTATAGAAAATTTTTCGATTGAAAATCGATAATAATTTCTATAGAAAATTTTTTCGATTGAAAATCGATAGAAATTTCTATAGAAAATTTTTCGATTGAAAATCGATAGAAATTTCTATAGAAAATTTTTCGATTGAAAATCGATAGAATTTCTAGAGAAAATTTTTTCGAATTGAAATCGATAGAAATTTCTATAAAAATTTTCGATTGAAAATCGATAGAAATTTCTATAGAAAATTTTTTCGATTGGAAAATCGTTAGAAATTTCTATAGAAAATTCTTCCATTGTAAATCGATAGAAATTTCTATAGGAAAATTTTCGATTGAAAAATCATAAATTTCTATAGAAAATTTTCGATTGAAAATCGATAACAATTTCTATAGAAAATTTTTCGATTGAAAATCGATAACAATTTCTATAGAAAATTTTTCGATTGAAAATCGATAAAAATTTCTATAGAAAATTTTTCGATTGAAAATCGATAAAAATTCTATAGAAAATTTTTCGATTGAAAATCGATAAAAATTTCTATAGAAAATTTTTCGATTGAAAATCGATAAAAATTTCTATAGAAAATTTTTCGATTGAAAATCGATAAAAATTTCTATAGAAAATTTTTCGATTGAAAATCGATAAAAATTTCTATAGAAAATTTTTCGATTGAAAATCGATAAAAATTTCTATAGAAAATTTTCGATTGAAAATCGATAAAAATTTCTATAGAAAATTTTTCGATTGAAAATCGATAAAAATTTCTATAGAAAATTTTTCGATTGAAAATCGATAAAAATTTCTATAGAAAATTTTTCGATTGAAAATCGATAAAAATTTCTATAGAAAATTTTTCGATTGAAAATCGATTAAAATTTCTATAGAAAATTTTTCGATTGAAAATCGATTAAAATTTCTATAGAAAATTTTCGATTGAAAATCGATAAAAATTTCTATAGAAAATTTTTCGATTGAAAATCGATAAAAATTTCTATAGAAAATTTTTCGATTGAAAATCGATAAAAATTTCTATAGAAAATTTTTCGATTGAAAATCGATAAAAATTTCTATAGAAAATTTTTCGATTGAAAATCGATAAAATTTCTATAGAAAATTTTTCGATTGAAAATCGATAAAATTTCTATAGAAAATTTTTCGATTGAAAATCGATAAAAATTTCTATAGAAAATTTTTCGATTGAAAATCGATAAAAATTTCTATAGAAAATTTTTCGATTGAAAATCGATAAAAATTTCTATAGAAAATTTTTCGATTGAAAATCGATAAAAATTTCTATAGAAAATTTTTCGATTGAAAATCGATAAAAATTTCTATAGAAAATTTTTCGATTGAAAATCGATAAAAATTTCTATAGAAAATTTTTCGATTGAAAATCGATAAAAATTTCTATAGAAAATTTTTCGATTGAAAATCGATAAAAATTTCTATAGAAAATTTTTCGATTGAAAATCGATAAAAATTTCTATAGAAAATTTTTCGATTGAAAATCGATAAAAATTTCTATAGAAAATTTTTCGATTGAAAATCGATAAAAATTTCTATAGAAATTTTTCGATTGAAATCGATAAAAATTTCTATAGAAAATTTTTCGATTGAAAATCGATAAAAATTTCTATAGAAATTTTTCGATTGAAAATCGATAAAATTTCTATAGAAAATTTTTCGATTGAAAATCGATAAAAATTTCTATAGAAAATTTTTCGATTGAAAATCGATAAAAATTTCTATAGAAAATTTTTCGATTGAAAATCGATAAAAATTTCTATAGAAAATTTTTCGATTGAAAATCGATAAAAAATTCTATAGAAAATTTTTCGATTGAAAATCGATAAAAAATTCTATAGAAAATTTTTCGATTGAAAATCGATAAAAATTCTATAGAAAATTTTTCGATTGAAAATCGACAGGATTTTCTATAGAAAATTTTTCGATGAAAATCGACAGGATTTTCTATAGAAAATTTTTCGATTGAAAATCGACAGGATTTCTATAGAAAATTTTTCGATTGAAATCGACAGGATTTCTAAGAAAATTTTTCGATTGAAAATCGACAGGATTTTCTATAGAAAATTTTTCGATTGAAAATCGACAGGATTTTCTATAGAAAATTTTTCGATTGAAAATCGACAGGATTTTCTATAGAAAATTTTTCGATTGAAAATCGACAGGATTTTCTATAGAAAATTTTCGATTGAAAATCGATAGAATTTCTATCGAAAATTTTTCGATTGAAAATCGATAGAAATTTCTATCGAAAATTTTTCGATTGAAAATCGATAGAAATTTCTATCGAAAATTTTTCGATTGAAAATCGATAGAAATTTCTATCGAAAATTTTTCGATTGAAAATCGATAGAAATTTCTATCGAAAATTTTTCGATTGAAAATCGATAGAAATTTCTATCGAAAATTTTCGATTGAAAATCGATAGAAATTTCTATCGAAAATTTTTCGATTGAAAATCGATAGAAATTTCTATCGAAAATTTTTCGATTGAAAATCGATAGAAATTTCTATCGAAAATTTTTCGATTGAAAATCGATAGAAATTTTCTATCGAAAATTTTTCGATTGAAAATCGATAGAAATTTCTATCGAAAATTTTTCGATTGAAAATCGATAGAAATTTCTATCGAAAATTTTCGATTGAAAATCGATAAGAATTTTCTATAGAAAATTTTTCGATTGAAAATCGATAGATTTTCTATGAAAATTTTTCGATTGAAAATCGATAAGATTTTCTATAGAAAATTTTTCGATTGAAAATCGATAAGATTTTCTATAGAAAATTTTTCGATTGAAAATCGATAAGATTTTCTATAGAAAATTTTTCGATTGAAAATCGATAAGATTTTCTATAGAAAATTTTTCGATTGAAAATCGATAAGATTTTCTATAGAAAATTTTTCGATTGAAAATCGATAAGATTTTCTATAGAAAATTTTTCGATTGAAAATCGATAAGATTTTCTATAGAAAATTTTTCGATTGAAAATCGATAAGATTTTCTATAGAAAATTTTTCGATTGAAATCGATAAGATTTTCTATAGAAAATTTTTCGATTGAAAATCGATAAGATTTTCTATAGAAAATTTTTCGATTGAAAATCGATAAGATTTTCTATAGAAAATTTTTCGATGAAAATCGATAAGATTTTCTATAGAAAATTTTTCGATTGAAAATCGATAAGATTTTCTATAGAAAATTTTTCGATTGAAAATCGATAAGATTTTCTATAGAAAATTTTTCGATTGAAAATCGATAAGATTTTCTATAGAAAATTTTTCGATTGAAAATCGATAAGATTTTCTATAGAAAATTTTTTCGATTGAAAATCGATAAGATTTTCTATAGAAAATTTTTCGATTGAAAATCGATAAGATTTTCTATAGAAAATTTTTCGATTGAAAATCGATAAGATTTTCTATAGAAAATTTTTCGATTGAAAATCGATAAGATTTTCTATAGAAAATTTTTCGATTGAAAATCGATAAGATTTTCTATAGAAAATTTTTCGATTGAAAATCGATAAGATTTTCTATAGAAAATTTTTTCGATTGAAAATCGATAAGATTTTCTATAGAAAATTTTTCGATTGAAAATCGATAAGATTTTCTATAGAAAATTTTTCGATTGAAAATCGATAAGATTTTCTATAGAAAATTTTTCGAAATGAAAATCGATAAGATTTTCTATAGAAAATTTTTCGATTGAAAATCGATAAGATTTTCTATAGAAAATTTTTCGATTGAAAATCGATAAGATTTCTATAGAAAATTTTTCGATTGAAAATCGATAAGATTTTCTATAGAAAATTTTTCGATTTGAAAATCGATAAGATTTTCTATAGAAAATTTTTCGATTGAAAATCGATAAGATTTTCTATAGAAAATTTTTCGATTGAAAATCGATAAGATTTTCTATAGAAAATTTTTCGATTGAAAATCGATAAGATTTTCTATAGAAAATTTTTCGATTGAAAATCGATAAGATTTTCTATAGAAAATTTTTCGATTGAAAATCGATAAGATTTTCTATAGAAAATTTTTCGATGAAAATCGATAAGATTTTCTATAGAAAATTTTTCGATTGAAAATCGATAAGATTTTCTATAGAAAATTTTTCGATTGAAATCGATAAGATTTTCTATAGAAAATTTTTCGATTGAAAATCGATAAGATTTTCTATAGAAAATTTTTCGATTGAAAATCGATAAGATTTTCTATAGAAAATTTTTCGATTGAAAATCGATAAGATTTCTATAGAAAATTTTTCGATTGAAAATCGATAAGATTTTCTATAGAAAATTTTTCGATTGAAAATCGATAAGATTTTCTATAGAAAATTTTTCGATTGAAAATCGATAAGATTTTCTATAGAAAATTTTTCGATTGAAAATCGATAAGATTTTCTATAGAAAATTTTTCGATTGAAAATCGATAGATTTTCTATAGAAAATTTTTCGATTGAAAATCGATAAGATTTTCTATAGAAAATTTTTCGATTGAAAATCGATAAGATTTTCTATAGAAAATTTTTCGATTGAAAATCGATAAGATTTTCTATAGAAAATTTTTCGATTGAAAATCGATAAGATTTTCTATAGAAAATTTTTCGATTGAAAATCGATAAGATTTTCTATAGAAAATTTTTCGATTGAAAATCGATAAGATTTTCTATAGAAAATTTTTCGATGAAAATCGATAAGATTTTCTATAGAAAATTTTTCGATTGAAAATCGATAAGATTTTCTATAGAAAATTTTTCGATTGAAAATCGATAAGATTTTCTATAGAAAATTTTTCGATTGAAAATCGATAAGATTTTCTATAGAAAATTTTTCGATTGAAAATCGATAAGATTTTCTATAGAAAATTTTTCGATTGAAAATCGATAAGATTTTCTATAGAAAATTTTTCGATTGAAAATCGATAAGATTTTCTATAGAAAATTTTCGATTGAAAATCGATAAAAATTTCTATAGAAAATTTTTCGATTGAAAATTTCTATAGAATATTTTCGATTGAAAGTCGATAAGAATTTCTATAGAAAATTTTTCGATTGAAAATCGATAAAAATTTCTATAGAAAATTTTTCGATTGAAAATCGGTAAAAATTTCTATAGAAAATTTTTCGATTGAAAATCGATAAAAATTTCTATAGAAAATTTTTCGATTGAAAATCGATAAAAATTTCTATAGAAAATTTTTCGATTGAAAATCGATAAAAATTTCTATAGAAAATTTTTCGATTGAAAATCGATAAAAATTTCTATAGAAAATTTTTCGATTGAAAATCGATAAAAATTTCTATAGAAAATTTTTCGATTGAAAATCGATAAAAATTTCTATAGAAAATTTTTCGATTGAAAATCGATAAAAATTTCTATGGAAAATTTTTCGATTGAAAATCGATAAAAATTTCTGTAGAAAATTTTTCGATTGAAAATCGATAAAAATTTCTGTAGAAAATTTTTCGATTGAAAATCGATAAAAATTTCTATGGAAATTTTTCGATTGAAAATCGATAAAAATTTCTATAGAAAATTTTTCGATTGAAAATCGATAAAAATTTCTGTAGAAAAATTTTCCCATTGAAAAATCGATAAATTTCTATAGAAAATTTTCCGATTGGGAAATCGATAAAAATTTCTATAGAAAATTTTTCGATTGAAAATCGATAAGATTTTCTATAGAAAATTTTTTCGATTGAAAATCGATAAGATTTTCTATAGAAAATTTTTCGATTGAAAATCGATAAGATTTTCTATAGAAAATTTTCGATTGAAAATCGATAAGATTTTCTATAGAAAATTTTTCGATTGAAAATCGATAAGATTTTCTATAGAAAATTTTTCGATTGAAAATCGATAAGATTTTCTATAGAAAATTTTTCGATTGAAAATCGATAAGATTTTCTATAGAAAATTTTTCGATTGAAAATCGATAAGATTTTCTATAGAAAATTTTTCGATTGAAAATCGATAAGATTTTCTATAGAAAATTTTTCGATTGAAAATCGATAAGATTTTCTATAGAAAATTTTTCGATTGAAAATCGATAAGATTTTCTATAGAAAATTTTTCGATTGAAAATCGATAAGATTTTCTATAGAAAATTTTTCGATTGAAAATCGATAAGATTTTCTATAGAAAATTTTTCGATTGAAAATCGATAAGATTTTCTATAGAAAATTTTTCGATTGAAAATCGATAAGATTTTCTATAGAAAATTTTTCGATTGAAAATCGATAAGATTTTCTATAGAAAATTTTTCGATTGAAAATCGATAAGATTTTCTATAGAAAATTTTTCGATTGAAAATCGATAAGATTTTCTATAGAAAATTTTTCGATTGAAAATCGATAAGATTTTCTATAGAAAATTTTTCGATTGAAAATCGATAAGATTTTCTATAGAAATTTTTCGATTGAAAATCGATAAGATTTTCTATAGAAAATTTTTCGATTGAAAATCGATAAGATTTTCTATAGAAAATTTTTCGATTGAAAATCGATAAGATTTTCTATAGAAAATTTTTCGATTGAAAATCGATAAGATTTTCTATAGAAAATTTTTCGATTGAAAATCGATAAGATTTTCTATAGAAAATTTTTCGATTGAAAATCGATAAGATTTTCTATAGAAAATTTTTCGATTGAAAATCGATAAGATTTTCTATAGAAAATTTTTCGATTGAAAATCGATAAGATTTTCTATAGAAAATTTTTCGATTGAAAATCGATAAGATTTTCTATAGAAAATTTTTCGATTGAAAATCGATAAGATTTTCTATAGAAAATTTTTCGATTGAAAATCGATAAGATTTTCTATAGAAAATTTTTCGATTGAAAATCGATAAGATTTTCTATAGAAAATTTTTCGATTGAAAATCGATAAGATTTTCTATAGAAAATTTTTCGATTGAAAATCGATAAGATTTTCTATAGAAAATTTTTCGATTGAAAATCGATAAGATTTTCTATAGAAAATTTTTCGATTGAAAATCGATAAGATTTTCTATAGAAAATTTTTCGATTGAAAATCGATAAGATTTTCTATAGAAAATTTTTCGATTAAAAATCGATAAGATTTTCTATAGAAAATTTTTCGATTGAAAATCGATAAGATTTTCTATAGAAAATTTTTCGATTAAAAATCGATAAGATTTTCTTATAGAAAATTTTTCGATTGAAAATCGATAAGATTTTCTATAGAAAATTTTTCGATTGAAAATCGATAAGATTTTCTATAGAAAATTTTTCGATTGAAAATCGATAAGATTTTCTATAGAAAATTTTTCGATTAAAAATCGATAAGATTTTCTATAGAAAATTTTTCGATTGAAAATCGATAAGATTTTCTATAGAAAATTTTTCGATTAAAAATCGATAAGATTTTCTATAGAAAATTTTTCGATTGAAAATCGATAAGATTTTCTATAGAAAATTTTCGATTAAAAATCGATAAGATTTTCTATAGAAAATTTTTCGATTGAAAATCGATAAGATTTTCTATAGAAAATTTTTCGATTAAAAATCGATAAGATTTTCTATAGAAAATTTTTCGATTGAAAATCGATAAGATTTTCTATAGAAAATTTTTCGATTGAAATCGATAAGATTTTCTATAGAAAATTTTTCGATTGAAAATCGATAAGATTTTCTATAGAAAATTTTTCGATTGAAAATCGATAAGATTTTCTATAGAAAATTTTTCGATTGAAAATCGATAAGATTTTCTATAGAAAATTTTTCGATTGAAAATCGATAAAAATTTCTATAGAAAATTTTTCGATTGAAAATTTCTATAGAATATTTTTCGATTGAAAGTCGATAAAAATTTCTATAGAAAATTTTTCGATTGAAAATCGATAAAAATTTCTATAGAAAATTTTTCGATTGAAAATCGATAAAAATTTCTATAGAAAATTTTTCGATTGAAAATCGATAAAAATTTCTATAGAAAATTTTTCGATTGAAAATCGATAAAAATTTCTATAGAAAATTTTTCGATTGAAAATCGATAAAAATTTCTATAGAAAATTTTCGATTGAAAATCGATAAAAATTTCTATAGAAAATTTTTCGATTGAAAATCGATAAAAATTTCTATAGAAAATTTTTCGATTGAAAATCGATAAAAATTTCTATAGAAAATTTTTCGATTGAAAATCGATAAAAATTTCTATGGAAAATTTTTCGATTGAAAATCGATAAAAATTTCTGTAGAAAATTTTTCGATTGAAAATCGATAAAAATTTCTGTAGAAAATTTTTCGATTGAAATCGATAAAAATTTCTATGGAAAATTTTTCGATTGAAAATCGATAAAAATTTCTATAGAAAATTTTCGATTGAAAATCGATAAAAATTTCTGTAGAAAAATTTTCCCATTGAAAATCGATAAAATTTCTATAGAAAATTTTCCGATTGGAAATCGATAAAAATTTCTATAGAAAATTTTTCGATTGAAAATCGATAAATATTTCTTTAGAAAATTTTTCGATGTAAAATCGATAAATAAATATTTCGATTGAAAATCGATAAATATTTCTATAGAGAAAATTTTTCGATTGAAAATCGATAAATATTTCTATAGAAACTTTTTCGATTGGAAAATCGATAAATATTTCTATAGAAACTTTTTCGATGAAAATCGATAAATATTTCTATAGAAACTTTTTCGATTGAAAATCGATAAATATTTCTATAGAAAATTTTTCGATTGAAAATCGATAAAATTTCTATAGAACATTTTTCGATTGAAAATCGATGAAAATTTCTATAGAAAATTTTTCGATTGAAAATCGATGAAAATTTCTATAGAAAATTTTTCGATTGAAAATCGATAAAAATTTCTATAGAAAATTTTTCGATTGAAAATCGATAAAAATTTCTATAGAAAAATTTTTCGATAAAATCGATAAAAATTTCTATAGAAAATTTTTCGATTGAAATCGATAAAAAATTTTATAGAAAATTTTTCGATTGAAAATCGATAAAAATTTCTATAGAAAATTTTTCGATTGAAAATCGATACAAATTTCTATAGAAAATTTCTTCGATTGAAAATCGATAAATATTTCTATAGAACATTTTTCGATTGAAAATCGATACAAATTTCTATAGAAAATTTTTCGATTGAAAATCGATACAAATTTCTATAGGAAATTTTTCAATTGAAAATCGATACAAATTTCTATAGAAAATTTTTCGATTGAAAATCGATACAAATTTCTATAGTAAATTTTTCGATTGAAAATCGATACAAATTTCTATAGAAAATTTTTCGATTGAAAATCGATACAAATTTCTATAGAAAATTTTTCGATTGAAAATCGATACAAATTTCTATAGAAAATTTTTCGATTGAAAATCGATACAAATTTCTATAGGAAATTTTTCGATTGAAAATCGATACAAATTTCTATAGAAAATTTTTCGATTGAAAATCGATACAAATTTCTATAGAAAATTTTTCGATTGAAAATCGATACAAATTTCTATAGAAAATTTTTCGATTGAAAATCGATACAAATTTCTATAGAAAATTTTTCGATTGAAAATCGATAGAAATTTCTATAGAAAATTTTTCGATTGAAAATCGATAGAAATTTCTATAGAAAATTTTTCGATTGAAAATCGATACAAATTTCTATAGAAAATTTTTCGATTGAAAATCGATACAAATTTCTATAGGAAATTTTTCAATTGAAAATCGATACAAATTTCTATAGAAAATTTTTCGATTGAAAATCGATACAAATTTCTATAGTAAATTTTTCGATTGAAAATCGATACAAATTTCTATAGAAAATTTTTCGATTGAAAATCGATACAAATTTCTATAGAAAATTTTTCGATTTGAAAATCGATACAAATTTCTATAGGAAATTTTTCGATTGAAAATCGATACAAATTTCTATAGAAAATTTTTCGATTGAAAATCGATACAAATTTCTATAGAAAATTTTTCGATTGAAAATCGATACAAATTTCTATAGAAAATTTTTCGATTGAAAATCGATACAAATTTCTATAGAAAATTTTTCGATTGAAAATCGATAGAAATTTCTATAGAAAATTTTTCGATTGAAAATCGATAGAAATTTCTATAGAAAATTTTTCGATTGAAAATCGATAAAAATTTCTATAGAAAATTTTTCGATTGAAAATCGATAAAAATTGCTGTAGAAAAATTTTTCGATTGAAATCGATAAAAATTTCTATAGAAAATTTTTTGATTGAAAATCGATAAAAATTTCTATAGAAAATTTTTCGATTGAAAATCGATAAAAATTTCTATAGAAAATTTTTCGATTGAAAATCGATAGGATTTTCTATAGAAAATTTTTCGATTGAAAATCGATAGGATTTTCTATAGAAAATTTTTCGATTGAAAATCGATAGGATTTTCTATAGAAAATTTTTCGATTGAAAATCGATAGGATTTTCTATAGAAAATCGATAAAAATTTCTATAGAAAATTTTTCGATTGAAAATCGATAAAAATTTCTATAGAAAATTTTTCGATTGAAAATCGATAGGATTTTCTATAGAAAATTTTTCGATTGAAAATCGATAGGATTTTCTATAGAAAATTTTTCGATTGAAAATCGATAGGATTTTCTATAGAAAATTTTTCGATTGAAAATCGATAGGATTTTCTATAGAAAATTTTTCGATTGAAAATCGATAGGATTTTCTATAGAAAATTTTTCGATTGAAAATCGATAGGATTTTCTATAGAAAATTTTTCGATTGAAAATCGATAGGATTTTCTATAGAAAATTTTTCGATTGAAAATCGATAGGATTTTCTATAGAAAATTTTTCGATGAAAATCGATAGGATTTTCTATAGAAAATTTTTCGATTGAAAATCGATAGGATTTTCTATAGAAAATTTTTCGATTGAAAATCGATAGGATTTTCTATAGAAAATTTTTCGATTGAAAATCGATAGGATTTTCTATAGAAAATTTTTCGATTGAAAATCGATAAAAATTTCTATAGAAAATTTTTCGATTGAAAATCGATAGAAATTTCTATAGAAAATTTTTCGATTGAAAATCGATAAGAAATTTCTATAGAAAATTTTTCGATTGAAAATCGATAAAAATTTCTATAGAAAATTTTTCGATTGAAAATCGATAGGATTTTCTATAGAAAATTTTTCGATTGAAAATCGATAGGATTTTCTATAGAAAATTTTTCGATTGAAAATCGATAGGATTTTCTATAGAAATTTTCGATTGAAAATCGATAGGATTTTCTATAGAAAATTTTTCGATTGAAAATCGATAGGATTTTCTATAGAAAATTTTTCGATTGAAAATCGATAGGAATTTCTATAGAAAATTTTTCGATTGAAAATCGATAGGATTTCTATAGAAAATTTTTCGATTGAAAATCGATAGGATTTTCTATAGAAAATTTTTCGATTGAAAATCGATTGGAATTTCTATAGAAAATTTTTCGATTGAAAATCGATAGGATTTTCTATAGAAAATTTTTCGATTGAAAATCGATTGGATTTTCTATAGAAAATTTTTCGATTGAAAATCGATAGGATTTTCTATAGAAAATTTTTCGATTGAAAATCGATTGGATTTTCTATAGAAAATTTTTCGATTGAAAATCGATAGGATTTTCTATAGAAAATTTTTCGATTGAAAATCGATTGGATTTTCTATAGAAAATTTTTCGATTGAAAATCGATTGGATTTTCTATAGAAAATTTTTCGATTGAAAATCGATTGGATTTTCTATAGAAAATTTTTCGATTGAAATCGATTGGATTTTCTATAGAAAATTTTTTCGATTGAAAATCGATTGGATTTTCTATAGAAAATTTTTCGATTGAAAATCGATTGGATTTTCTATAGAAAATTTTTCGATTGAAAATCGATTGGATTTTCTATAGAAAATTTTTCGATTGAAAATCGATTGGATTTTCTATAGAAAATTTTTCGATTGAAAATCGATTGGATTTTCTATAGAAAATTTTTCGATTGAAAATCGATTGGATTTTCTATAGAAAATTTTTCGATTGAAAATCGATTGGATTTTCTATAGAAAATTTTTCGATTGAAAATCGATTGGATTTTCTATAGAAAATTTTTCGATTGAAAATCGATTGGATTTTCTATAGAAAATTTTTTCGATTGAAAATCGATTGGATTTTCTATAGAAAATTTTTCGATTGAAAATCGATTGGATTTTCTATAGAAAATTTTTCGATTGAAAATCGATTGGATTTTCTATAGAAAATTTTTCGATTGAAAAATCGATTGGATTTTCTATAGAAAATTTTTCGATTGAAAATCGATTGGATTTTCTATAGAAAATTTTTCGATTGAAAATCGATTGGATTTTCTATAGAAAATTTTTCGATTGAAAATCGATTGGATTTTCTATAGAAAATTTTTCGATTGAAAATCGATTGGATTTTCTATAGGAAAATTTTTCGATTGAAAATCGATTGGATTTTCTATAGAAATTTTTCGATTGAAAATCGATTGGATTTTCTATAGAAAATTTTTCGATTGAAAATCGATTGGATTTTCTATAGAAAATTTTTCGATTGAAAATCGATTGGATTTTCTATAGAAAATTTTTCGATTGAAAATCGATTGGATTTTCTATAGAAAATTTTTCGATTGAAATCGATTGGATTTTCTATAGAAAATTTTTCGATTGAAAATCGATTGGATTTTCTATAGAAAATTTTTCGATTGAAAATCGATTGGATTTTCTATAGAAAATTTTTCGATTGAAATCGATTGGATTTTCTATAGAAAATTTTTCGATTGAAAATCGATTGGATTTTCTATAGAAAATTTTTCGATTGAAAATCGATTGGATTTTCTATAGAAAATTTTTCGATTGAAAATCGATTGGATTTTCTATAGAAAATTTTTCGATTGAAAATCGATTGGATTTTCTATAGAAAATTTTTCGATTGAAAATCGATTGGATTTTCTATAGAAAATTTTTCGATTGAAAATCGATTGGATTTTCTATAGAAAATTTTTCGATTGAAAATCGATTGGATTTTCTATAGAAAATTTTTCGATTGAAAATCGATTGGATTTTCTATAGAAAATTTTTCGATTGAAAATCGATTGGATTTTCTATAGAAAATTTTTCGATTGAAAATCGATTGGATTTTCTATAGAAAATTTTTCGATTGAAAATCGATTGGATTTTCTATAGAAAATTTTTCGATTGAAAATCGATTGGATTTTCTATAGAAAATTTTTCGATTGAAAATCGATTGGATTTTCTATAGAAAATTTTTCGATTGAAAATCGATTGGATTTTCTATAGAAAATTTTTCGATTGAAAATCGATTGGATTTTCTATAGAAAATTTTTCGATTGAAAATCGATTGGATTTTCTATAGAAAATTTTTCGATTGAAAATCGATTGGATTTTCTATAGAAAATTTTTCGATTGAAAATCGATTGGATTTTCTATAGAAAATTTTTCGATTGAAAATCGATTGGATTTTCTATAGAAAATTTTTCGATTGAAAATCGATTGGATTTTCTATAGAAAATTTTTCGATTGAAAATCGATTGGATTTTCTATAGAAAATTTTTCGATTGAAAATCGATTGGATTTTCTATAGAAAATTTTTCGATTGAAAATCGATTGGATTTTCTATAGAAAATTTTTCGATTGAAAATCGATTGGATTTTCTATAGAAAATTTTTCGATTGAAAATCGATTGGATTTTCTATAGAAAATTTTTCGATGAAAATCGATTGGATTTTCTATAGAAAATTTTTCGATTGAAAATCGATTGGATTTTCTATAGAAATTTTTCGATTGAAAATCGATTGGATTTTCTATAGAAAATTTTTCGATTGAAAATCGATTGGATTTTCTATAGAAAATTTTTCGATTGAAAATCGATTGGATTTTCTATAGAAAATTTTTCGATTGAAAATCGATTGGATTTTCTATAGAAAATTTTTCGATTGAAAATCGATTGGATTTTCTATAGAAAATTTTTCGATTGAAAATCGATTGGATTTTCTATAGAAAATTTTTCGATTGAAAATCGATTGGATTTTCTATAGAAAATTTTTCGATTGAAAATCGATTGGATTTTCTATAGAAAATTTTTCGATTGAAAATCGATTGGATTTTCTATAGAAAATTTTTTCGATTGAAAATCGATTGGATTTTCTATAGAAAATTTTTCGATTGAAAATCGATTGGATTTTCTATAGAAAATTTTTCGATTGAAAATCGATTGGATTTTCTATAGAAAATTTTTCGATTGAAAATCGATTGGATTTTCTATAGAAAATTTTTCGATTGAAAATCGATTGGATTTTCTATAGAAAATTTTTCGATTGAAAATCGATTGGATTTTCTATAGAAAATTTTTCGATTGAAAATCGATTGGATTTTCTATAGAAAATTTTTCGATTGAAAATCGATTGGATTTTCTATAGAAAATTTTTCGATTGAAAATCGATTGGATTTTCTATAGAAAATTTTTCGATTGAAAATCGATTGGATTTTCTATAGAAAATTTTTCGATTGAAAATCGATTGGATTTTCTATAGAAAATTTTTCGATTGAAAATCGATTGGATTTTCTATAGAAAATTTTTCGATTGAAAATCGATTGGATTTTCTATAGAAAATTTTTCGATTGAAAATCGATTGGATTTTCTATAGAAAATTTTTCGATTGAAAATCGATTGGATTTTCTATAGAAAATTTTTCGATTGAAAATCGATTGGATTTTCTATAGAAAATTTTTCGATTGAAAATCGATTGGATTTTCTATAGAAAATTTTTCGATTGAAAATCGATTGGATTTCTATAGAAAATTTTTCGATTGAAAATCGATTGGATTTTCTATAGAAAATTTTTCGATTGAAAATCGATTGGATTTTCTATAGAAAATTTTTCGATTGAAAATCGATTGGATTTTCTATAGAAAATTTTTCGATTGAAAATCGATTGGATTTTCTATAGAAAATTTTTCGATTGAAAATCGATTGGATTTTCTATAGAAAATTTTTCGATTGAAAATCGATTGGATTTTCTATAGAAAATTTTTCGATTGAAAATCGATTGGATTTTCTATAGAAAATTTTTCGATTGAAAATCGATTGGATTTTCTATAGAAAATTTTTCGATTGAAAATCGATTGGATTTTCTATAGAAAATTTTTCGATTGAAAATCGATTGGATTTTCTATAGAAAATTTTTCGATTGAAAATCGATTGGATTTTCTATAGAAAATTTTTCGATTGAAAATCGATTGGATTTTCTATAGAAAATTTTCGATTGAAAATCGATTGGATTTTCTATAGAAAATTTTTCGATTGAAAATCGATTGGATTTTCTATAGAAAATTTTTCGATTGAAAATCGATTGGATTTTCTATAGAAAATTTTTCGATTGAAAATCGATTGGATTTTCTATAGAAAATTTTTCGATTGAAAATCGATTGGATTTTCTATAGAAAATTTTTCGATTGAAAATCGATTGGATTTTCTATAGAAAATTTTTCGATTGAAAATCGATTGGATTTTCTATAGAAAATTTTTCGATTGAAAATCGATTGGATTTTCTATAGAAAATTTTTCGATTGAAAATCGATTGGATTTTCTATAGAAAATTTTTCGATTTGAAAATCGATTGGATTTTCTATAGAAAATTTTTCGATTGAAAATCGATTGGATTTTCTATAGAAAATTTTTCGATTGAAAATCGATTGGATTTTCTATAGAAAATTTTCGATTGAAAATCGATTGGATTTTCTATAGAAAATTTTTCGATTGAAAATCGATTGGATTTTCTATAGAAAATTTTTCGATTGAAAATCGATTGGATTTTCTATAGAAAATTTTTCGATTGAAAATCGATTGGATTTTCTATAGAAAATTTTTCGATTGAAAATCGATTGGATTTTCTATAGAAAATTTTTCGATTGAAAATCGATAGGATTTTCTATAGAAAATTTTTCGATTGAAAATCGATAGGATTTTCTATAGAAAATTTTTCGATTGAAAATCGATAGGATTTTCTATAGAAAATTTTTCGATTGAAAATCGATAGGATTTTCTATAGAAAATTTTTCGATTGAAAATCGATAGGATTTTCTATAGAAAATTTTTCGATTGAAAATCGATAGGATTTTCTATAGAAAATTTTTCGATTGAAAATCGATAGGATTTTCTATAGAAAATTTTTCGATTGAAAATCGATAGGATTTTCTATAGAAAATTTTTCGATTGAAAATCGATAGGATTTTCTATAGAAAATTTTTCGATTGAAAATCGATAGGATTTTCTATAGAAAATTTTTCGATTGAAAATCGATAGGATTTTCTATAGAAAATTTTTCGATGAAAATCGATAGGATTTTCTATAGAAAATTTTTCGATTGAAAATCGATAGGATTTTCTATAGAAAATTTTTCGATTGAAAATCCGATAGGATTTTCTATAGAAAATTTTTCGATTGAAAATCGATAGGATTTTCTATAGAAAATTTTTCGATTGAAAATCGATAGGATTTTCTATAGAAAATTTTTCGATTGAAAATCGATAGGATTTTCTATAGAAAATTTTTCGATTGAAAATCGATAGGATTTTCTATAGAAAATTTATCGATTGAAAATCGATAGGATTTTCTATAGAAAATTTTTCGATTGAAAATCGATAGGATTTTCTATAGAAAATTTTTCGATTGAAAATCGATAGGATTTTCTATAGAAAATTTTTCGATTGAAAATCGATAGGATTTTCTATAGAAAATTTTTCGATTGAAAATCGATAGGATTTTCTATAGAAAATTTTTCGATTGAAAATCGATAGGATTTTCTATAGAAAATTTTTCGATTGAAAATCGATAGGATTTTCTATAGAAAATTTTTCGATTGAAAATCGATAGGATTTTCTATAGAAAATTTTTGCGATTGAAAATCGTTAAGATTTTCTATTAAAAATTTTTGCGATTAAGATTTTCTACAGAAAATTTTTGCGATTGAAAATCGTTAAGATTTTCTATAGAAAATTTTTGCGATTGAAACTCGTTAAGATTTTCTATAGAAAATTTTTGCGATTGAAAATCGTTAAGATTTTCTATAGAAAATTTTTGCGATTGAAAATCGTTAAGATTTTCTATAGAAAATTTTTGCGATTGAAAATCGTTAAGATTTTCTATAGAAAATTTTTGCGATTGAAAATCGTTAAGATTTTCTATAGAAAATATTTGCGATTGAAAATCGATAAAAATTTCTATAGAAAATTTTTCGTTTGCAAATCGATAAAAATTTCTATAGAAAATTTTTCGTTTGCAAATCGATAAAAATTTCTATAGAAAAATTTTCGATTGAAAATCGATAAATTTTTTTTTTTTTTTTTTTTATTTGTGCCTTATTAAGGCGAAGGCCATTTATAGTTATATTTAATTAATTCTCTTTCGAGTTGAGCTGTTAGGCCTTTAGAGATACATTGAAAAATTAGGAGTTTCTATCGAAAATTTTTCGATTGAAAATCGATAAAAAATTTTATAGAAAATTTTTCAATTGAAAATCGATGAAATTTTCTATAGAAAATTTTAATATTGAAAATCGATGAAATTTTCTATAGAAAATTTTTTGATTGAAAATCGATAAAAATTTTTATAGAAAATTTTTCAATTGAAAATCCATAAAAATTTCTATAGAAAATTTTCCGATTGAAAAACGATAAAAATTTCTAAAGAAAATTTTTCGACTGAAAATCGGTAAAAATTTCTATAGAAAATTTTTCGATTGAAAATCGATAAAAATTTCTATAGAAAAATTTTCGACAATCTACGTTTAGGACTAGTTTGAAAGTTCCCAAAATATATTGCATACTTTTAGGCAGTTTTTTGTTTTGTTTTTTTTTCCGTCCAAATTCTTCATTGTTTTCTTTGTTATTTCAAGTATTTGTAGGTTAAACTAATTAAAATCCAATTTTGTCACAGGAAACCCAAAAAATAAAGGTCATTTTCAAATTAAAAAGAAAAGTCCTTTAGCCATCAAGAAACCTTCAACAAAAAATTTAATTACCTTTTAAGTCACGACAAACACGCAAAACGGACATTAGATTAACGTTTGTGTTGCATTAGCCTCTTGAGACAATCGTGAGCAGCCCCTTGGGTGCCAGTTGAACGTGCAGTTTGTCCTTTATTGATGGTGATTTTTGTGGTGCGTTGGTTTTCTCCTTGAGCTTTTGGCTTGATTTTCTTTGTGAATGTCCATTAGGAATTTACGCATTACACGCCTTCCACTCTATGGAAAAGCGGTGGAAAAGAGAGAGAATTTTTAATAAAATCCCTAAACATTGCAATTTTTAAGGAAAACAAATCAAAAACTGCTGCGGATTTGGTTCCCATTGTGTCAAAATTAAATTTTGCCAATGTTTTCTTCTCAACACCTGTCTGATCTAAAGGAAATTGGATCACTGGGGGTTTTTGCTAAGACATTGGCCTGTCATTGCACTTCATTGTTCGCTGCCAAACAAAGATATGAATGAAGTGGAAGAAATATATCCAAGACTATCCGGCCAAGGCACGCATTCATTTCATTGTCTTAGCATCAGCGTAGCTTTCATCAACCTGCAGATAAAGTTTTTCCTAGAATTCCATTCCATAAAAAACGAAAGACATTCTTGGCGTTACACCACCACGTTGATGTTGCGTTTCGTAACAAACTTACAACAACAACAACAAGAAAAGGTGAATGCTGATACAAACCGTTCAGTATATTGTGTCTAATCCTGTCAAAGTGTCAGCAAATATTCACCTAGAAGAACAAGAGATACAGCCAAAGCCGTGGATGCCACCACAATGTTTCTGTAAAAGAGAAAAGCGCCCACAACTGTCAGTCAACCCACCATTCGGGCCATCAATTGGAAAGGAAAACAGAAGTGAAAGCTTGGTCCGAATAACAAAAAAATCCGGAGAGATGATGACAAGGGTAGACAAAGTTATAAATAAAATCTCCAACAACCAGGACAACTATTGTCTGAAAGGAAATGTTTAACAGAGCAGAAGTTTATATGCAGATAGTTCTAGGAAGGGAGAGTCAAAGAAAAATAACAAGGAAATATTTCCCTTTTTTATCACACCACCCTCCTTTGGAATTTTCTTTCCGAACCCATATATCCTTGGTTTATTAGTTCTGCCATATTTATTATTAGTAATAAAAATAATAATCCTCATGGCATTGCTAATGGTGTTGAAGTACATGTCGAAGCTGCTGGCATCTGTCTTTGTTGTTGTTGTTACCTATATCCACTTATCCTCTGCCTGATGATGTACAAGTGATGTAGTTCGTGTTAATCACTAAAGTGAAACATGTACCTATTTATAGATAATGACAGCATAGACAGATACTTCCGCATTACCTTTAGTCTTGAGAGTATTATTACACAACTTCCCCCTCCCCACAATGCTCCACCACCATCCTTTGGGATGGAAGGAAGTGTTGTATTGTATCTCTCACTATTTCCACTTGATTATGCAAATGAGGAACACCTTTTAAGAACATGGAAAATTTTCCAATAAAACCAACTACATACAGACAAAGACTTATTAAGGGTTTCGTTTTGTGGTTAATCTACATCATGGAGAATATAACATTAGCACTAGAGAGTGAGAGTTAGGGATAATTGGAAAAGTACCTTTTAATGGAATTTGAAAAATTAATTTAGAAAGAATATAGATAAAATTTATATTCAAATTCAACACGATTTCTATAGAAATTTTTATCGATTTTTAATCGAAAAATTTTCCATAGAAATTTCTATCGATTTGCAATCGAAAAATTTTCTATAGAAATTTCTATCGATTTGCAATCGAAAAATTTTCTATAGAAATTTCTATCGATTTGCAATCGAAAAATTTTCTATAGAAATTTCTATCGATTTGCAATCGAAAAATTTTCTATAGAAATTTCTATCGATTTGCAATCGAAAAATTTTCTATAGAAATTTCTATCGATTTGCAATCGAAAATTTCTATAGAAATTTCTATCGATTTGCAATCGAAAAATTTTCTATAGAAATTTCTATCGATTTGCAATCGAAAAATTTTCTATAGAAATTTCTATCGATTTGCAATCGAAAAATTTTCTATAGAAATTTCTATCGATTTGCAATCGAAAAATTTTCTATAGAAATTTCTATCGATTTGCAATCGAAAAATTTTCTATAGAAATTTCTATCGATTTGCAATCGAAAAATTTTCTATAGAAATTTCTATCGATTTGCAATCGAAAAATTTTCTATAGAAATTTCTATCGATTTGCAATCGAAAAATTTTCTATAGAAATTTCTATCGATTTGCAATCGAAAAATTTTCTATAGAAATTTCTATCGATTTGCAATCGAAAAATTTTCTATAGAAATTTCTATCGATTTGCAATCGAAAAATTTTCTATAGAAATTTCTATCGATTTGCAATCGAAAAATTTTCTATAGAAATTTCTATCGATTTGCAATCGAAAAATTTTCTATAGAAATTTCTATCGATTTGCAATCGAAAAATTTTCTATAGAAATTTCTATCGATTTGCAATCGAAAATTTTCTATAGAAATTTCTATCGATTTTCAATCGAAAAATTTTCTATAGAAATTTCTATCGATTTTCAATCGAAAAATTTTCTATAGAAATTTCTATCGATTTTCAATCGAAAAATTTTCTATAGAAATTTTCTATCGATTTTCAATCGAAAAATTTTCTATAGAAATTTCTATAGATTTTCAATCGAAAAATTTTCTATAGAAAATCTTGTCGATTTTCAATCGAAAAATTTTCTATAGAAAATTCTTGTCGATTTTCAATCGAAAAATTTTCTATAGAAAATCTTGTCGATTTTCAATCGAAAAATTTTCTATAGAAAATCTTGTCGATTTTCAATCGAAAAATTTTCTATAGAAAATCTTGTCGATTTTCAATCGAAAAATTTTCTATAGAAAATCTTGTCGATTTTCAATCGAAAAATTTTCTATAGAAAATCTTGTCGATTTTCAATCGAAAAATTTTCTATAGAAAATCTTGTCGATTTTCAATCGAAAAATTTTCTATAGAAAATCTTGTCGATTTTCAATCGAAAAATTTTCTATAAGAAATTTCTATCGATTTTCAATCGAAAAATTTTCTATAGAAATTTCTATCGATTTTCAATCGAAAAATTTTCTATAGAAATTTCTATCGATTTTCAATCGAAAAATTTTCTATAGAAAATCTTGTCGATTTTCAATCGAAAAATTTTCTATAGAAAATCCTATCGATTTTCAATCGAAAAATTTTCTATAGAAAATCCTATCGATTTTCAATCGAAAAATTTTCTATAGAAAATCCTATCGATTTTCAATCGAAAAATTTTCTATAGAAAATCCTATCGATTTTCAATCGAAAAATTTTCTATAGAAATCCTATCGATTTTCAATCGAAAATTTTCTATAGAAAATCCTATCGATTTTCAATCGAAAAATTTTCTATAGAAAATCCTATCGATTTTCAATCGAAAAATTTTCTATAGAAAATCCTATCGATTTTCAATCGAAAAATTTTCTATAGAAAATCCTATCGATTTTCAATCGAAAAATTTTCTATAGAAAATCCTATCGATTTTCAATCGAAAAATTTTCTATAGAAAATTCCTATCGATTTTCAATCGAAAAATTTTCTATAGAAAATCCTATCGATTTTCAATCGAAAAATTTTCTATAGAAAATCCTATCGATTTTCAATCGAAAAATTTCTATAGAAAATCCTATCGATTTTCAATCGATATTCAATCGAAAAATTTTCTATAGAAAATCCTATCGATTTTCAATCGAAAAATTTTCTATAGAAAATCCTATCGATTTTCAATCGAAAAATTTTCTATAGAAAATCTTGTCGATTTTCAATCGAAAAATTTTCTATAGAAAATCTTGTCGATTTTCAATCGAAAAATTTTCTATAGAAAATCTTGTCGATTTTCAATCGAAAAATTTTCTATAGAAAATCTTGTCGATTTTCAATCGAAAAATTTTCTATAGAAAATCTTGTCGATTTTCAATCGAAAAATTTTCTATAGAAATTTCTATCGATTTCAATCGAAAAATTTTCTATAGAAATTTCTATCGATTTTCAATCGAAAAATTTTCTATAGAAATTTCTATCGATTTTCAATCGAAAAATTTTCTATAGAAATTTCTATCGATTTTCAATCGAAAAATTTTCTATAGAATTTCTATCGATTTTCAATCGAAAAATTTTCTATAGAAATTTCTATCGATTTTCAATCGAAAAATTTTCTATAGAAATTTCTATCGATTTTCAATCGAAAAATTTTCTATAGAAATTTCTATCGATTTTCAATCGAAAAATTTTCTATAGAAATTTCTATCGATTTTCAATCGAAAAATTTTCTATAGAAATTTCTATCGATTTTCAATCGAAAAATTTTCTATAGAAATTTCTATCGATTTTCAATCGAAAAATTTTCTATAGAAATTTCTATCGATTTTCAATCGAAAAATTTTCTATAGAAATTTCCTATCGATTTTCAATCGAAAAATTTTCTATAGAAATTTCTATCGATTTTCAATCGAAAAATTTTCTATAGAAATTTCTATCGATTTTCAATCGAAAAATTTTCTATAGAAATTTCTATCGATTTTCAATCGAAAAATTTTCTATAGAAATTTCTATCGATTTTCAATCGAAAAATTTTCTATAGAAATTTCTATCGATTTTCAATCGAAAAATTTTCTATAGAAATTTCTATCGATTTTCAATCGAAAAATTTTCTATAGAAATTTCTATCGATTTTCAATCGAAAAATTTTCTATAGAAATTTCTATCGATTTTCAATCGAAAAATTTCTATAGAAATTTCTATCGATTTTCAATCGAAAAATTTTCTATAGAAATTTCTATCGATTTTCAATCGAAAAATTTTCTATAGAAATTTCTATCGATTTTCAATCGAAAAATTTTCTATAGAAATTTCTATCGATTTTCAATCGAAAAATTTCTATAGAAATTTCTATCGATTTTCAATCGAAAAATTTTCTATAGAAATTTCTATCGATTTTCATCGAAAAATTTTCTATAGAAATTTCTATCGATTTTCAATCGAAAAATTTTCTATAGAAATTTCTATCGATTTTCAATCGAAAAATTTTCTATAGAAATTTCTATCGATTTTCAATCGAAAAATTTTCTATAGAAATTTCTATCGATTTTCAATCGAAAAATTTTCTATAGAAATTTCTATCGATTTTCAATCGAAAAATTTTCTATAGAAATTTCTATCGATTTTCAATCGAAAAATTTTCTATAGAAATTTCTATCGATTTTCAATCGAAAAATTTTCTATAGAAATTTCTATCGATTTTCAATCGAAAAATTTTCTATAGAAATTTCTATCGATTTTCAATCGAAAAATTTTCTATAGAAATTTCTATCGATTTTCAATCGAAAAATTTTCTATAGAAATTTCTATCGATTTTCAATCGAAAAATTTTCTATAGAAATTTCTATCGATTTTCAATCGAAAAATTTTCTATAGAAATTTCTATCGATTTTCAATCGAAAAAATTTTCTATAGAAATTTCTATCGATTTTCAATCGAAAAATTTTCTATAGAAATTTCTATCGATTTTCAATCGAAAAATTTTCTATAGAAATTTCTATAGATTTTCAATCGAAAAATTTTCTATAGAAATTTCTATAGATTTTCAATCGAAAAATTTTCTATAGAAAATCCTATCGAAAATCCTATCGATTTTCAATCGAAAAATTTTCTATAGAAAATCCTATCGATTTCAATCGAAAATTTTCTATAGAAAAATCCTATCGATTTTCAATCGAAAAATTTTCTATAGAAAATCCTATCGATTTTCAATCGAAAAATTTTCTATAGAAAATCCTATCGATTTTTAATCGAAAAATTTTCTATAGAAAATCCTATCGATTTTCAATCGAAAAATTTTCTATAGAAAATCCTATCGATTTTCAATCGAAAAATTTTCTATAGAAAATCCTATCGATTTTCAATCGAAAAATTTTCTATAGAAAATCCTATCGATTTTCAATCGAAAAATTTTCTATAGAAAATCCTATCCTATCGATTTTCAATCGAAAAATTTTCTATAGAAAATCCTATCCTATCGATTTTCAATCGAAAAATTTTCTATAGGAAATCCTATCGATTTTCATTCTAAAAATTTTCTATAGAAAATCCTATCGATTTTCAATCGAAAAATTTTCTATAGAAAATCCTATCGATTTTCAATCGAAAAATTTTCTATAGAAAATCCTATCGATTTTCAATCGAAAAATTTTCTATAGAAAATCCTATCGATTTTCAATCGAAAAATTTTCTATAGAAAATCCTATCCTATCGATTTTCAATCGAAAAATTTTCTATAGAAAATCCTATCCTATCGATTTTCAATCGAAAAATTTTCTATAGAAAATCCTATCCTATCGATTTTCAATCGAAAAATTTTCTATAGAAAATCCTATCCTATCGATTTTCAATCGAAAAATTTTCTATAGAAAATCCTATCGATTTTCAATCGAAAAATTTTCTATAGAAAATCCTATCGATTTTCAATCGAAAAATTTTCTATAGAAAATCCTATCGATTTTCAATCGAAAATTTTCTATAGAAAATCCTATCGATTTTCAATCGAAAAATTTTCTATAGAAAATCCTATCGATTTTCAATCGAAAAATTTTCTATAGAAAATCCTATCCTATCGATTTTCAATCGAAAAATTTTCTATAGAAAATCCTATCCTATCGATTTTCAATCGAAAATTTTCTATAGAAAATCCTATCCTATCGATTTTCAATCGAAAAATTTTCTATAGAAAATCCTATCCTATCGATTTTCAATCGAAAAATTTTCTATAGAAAATCCTATCCTATCGATTTTCAATCGAAAAATTTTCTATAGAAAATCCTATCGAAAATCCTATCGATTTTCAATAGAAAAATTTTCTATAGAAAATCCTATCGATTTTCAATCGAAAAATTTTCTATAGAAAATCCTATCGATTTTCAATCGAAAAATTTTCTATAGAAAATCCTATCGATTTTTAATCGAAAAATTTTTCTATAGAAAATCCTATCGATTTTCAATCGAAAAATTTTCTATAGAAAATCCTATCGATTTTCAATCGAAAAATTTTCTATAGAAAATCCTATCGATTTTCAATCGAAAAATTTCTATAGAAAATCCTATCGATTTCAATCGAAAAATTTTCTATAGAAAATCCTATCGATTTTCAATCGAAAAATTTTCTATAGAAAATCCTATCCTATCGATTTTCAATCGAAAAAATTTTCTATAGAAAATCCTATCCTATCGATTTTCAATCGAAAAATTTTCTATAGAAAATCCTATCCTATCGATTTTCAATCGAAAAATTTTCTATAGAAAATCCTATCCTATCGATTTTCAATCGAAAAATTTTCTATAGAAAATCCTATCCTATCGATTTTCAATCGAAAATTTTCTATAGAAAATCCTATCCTATCGATTTTCAATCGAAAAATTTTCTATAGAAAATCCTATCCTATCGATTTTCAATCGAAAAATTTTCTATAGAAAATCCTATCGATTTTCAATCGAAAAATTTTCTATAGAAAATCCTATCGATTTTCAATCGAAAAATTTTCTATAGAAAATCCTATCCTATCGATTTTCAATCGAAAAATTTTCTATAGAAAATCCTATCGATTTTTAATCGAAAAATTTTCTATAGAAAATCCTATCGATTTTCAATCGAAAAATTTTTCTATAGAAAATCCTATCGATTTTCAATCGAAAAATTTTCTATAGAAAATCCTATCGATTTTCAATCGAAAAATTTTCTATAGAAAATCCTATCGATTTTCAATCGAAAAATTTTCTATAGAAAATCCTATCGATTTTCAATCGAAAAATTTTCTATAGAAAATCCTATCGATTTTCAATCGAAAAATTTTCTATAGAAAATCCTATCGATTTTCAATCGAAAAATTTTCTATAGAAAATCCTATCGATTTTCAATCGAAAAATTTTCTATAGAAAATCCTATCGATTTTCAATCGAAAAATTTTCTATAGAAAATCCTATCGATTTTCAATCGAAAAATTTTCTATAGAAAATCCTATCGATTTTCAATCGAAAAATTTTCTATAGAAATTTTATCGATTTTCAAGCGAAAATTTTTCTATAGAAATTTGTATCGATTTTCAATCGAAAAATTTTCTATAGAAATTTGTATCGATTTTCAATCGAAAAATTTTTCTAAAGAAATTTTTATCGATTTTCAATCGAAAAATTTTCTAAAGAAATTTTTATCGATTTTCATCGAAAAATTTTCTATAGAAATTTCTATCGATTTTCAATCGAAAAATTTTCTATAGAAATTTCTATCGATTTTCAATCGAAAAATTTTCTATAGAAATTTCTATCGATTTTCAATCGAAAATTTTCTATAGAAATTTCTATCGATTTTCAATCGAAAAATTTTCTATAGAAATTTTTATCGATTTTCAAGCGAAAAATTTTCTATAGAAATTTTTATCGATTTTCAAGCGAAAAATTTTCTATAGAAATTTTTATCGATTTTCAAGCGAAAAATTTTCTATAGAAATTTTATCGATTTTCAAGCGAAAAATTTTCTATAGAAATTTTTATCGATTTTCAAGCGAAAATTTTTCTATAGAAATTTTTATCGATTTTCAAGCGAAAAATTTTCTATAGAAATTTTTATCGATTTTCAAGCGAAAAATTTTCTATAGAAATTTTTGTCGATTTTCAATCGAAAAATTTTCTATGGGCTTTCAGTCAAAAAATTTTATATAGGAAATTCAATCGCAAAAAAAATTCTTTAGAACATTTGAGTTTCAATATTATCCTTTTTAATATTCCAGATAAGTGCTTAAATATTTTTCAACTCCACATAACCCTTGTTCGAAAATTTAATTTTTATTTATATTTCATTTCGCATAACTCCAAAAACACACGTGCCACACACAAAGTTTATCCGGCACGCGTAGTTTCCTGCCACTATAGATTCATTCATTCGCTGGCAATATGTTTCGAAATTAAGTTTTACACAGCACGTTTTATTTTGTATTTTTTAAAAATGATTGCATTACTTATAACCGGGTTTTGTGAAGCGCATAACAAAATCTACGCTTGAAGATTTTGTAGTTCCGCCACGGAAAGTGTGTAGCAGGGATGGGATTTTTGTTAGCCATGGAAAGTATGGTAGTTAAACTACAAAAAGGAGTTCATGGCTTCATTTGTACTGACAAATTTTTAAAGAGGGAAAGAATATTGGAAAATCTATCACTCCCTTATGTGACCATTTTGCCACCCCTAGGTTACACGCATTCTCTTTAAAGCCTTAAATGTTGCCACTAAAATTGATCACGTTTCCCTGCTAAATTGAATTGAGTTGTACTGCTGTGGTACTTCAATGAATAGAGGAATGAATGATGGACGGAATGACTGAATTGCCAGTCTTAGTGGAAATATGAATGACGTTCGCATAGAAAAAGAGAAGAGCAGGAATACAATTACCCATCCATAGAATTGATGGCAGGAGCAGAGAATATTCTATGAACTATTAAGTGGAAAAATTGATTTGAGGAAAATGTAATGATTGATTTATTGAATTGGTTATTTCAATGAAAGGATGTTCTTTATGGCTGTTAGTGAAGGAAATAACATTTAAATTGAAGAATTGAATTGGTCCTTGGAAAAAATATTTTTAGAAATCCACGCCTGAAGGGCTGTTTTTGCTTGAAAACATTACAATAAACGAGGATTTTTTAAAGAATATTTTTCAATAAACATGGACTTTTTAAAGAATATTTTTTCAATAAACGTGGATTTTTAAAGAATATTTTTTCAATAAACGTGGATTTTTTAAAGAATATTTTTTCAATAAACGTGGATTTTTTAAGAATATTTTTTCAATAAACGTGGATTTTTAAAGAATATTTTTCAATAAACGTGGATTTTTTAAAGAATATTTTTTCAATAAACGTGGATTTTTTAAAGAATATTTTTTCAATAAACGTGGATTTTTTAAAGAATATTTTTTCAATAAACGTGGATTTTTTAAAGAATATTTTTTCAATAAACGTGGATTTTTTAAAGAATATTTTTTCAATAAACGTGGATTTTTTAAAGAATATTTTTTCAATAAACGTGGATTTTTTAAAGAATATTTTTTCAATAAACGTGGATTTTTTAAAGAATATTTTTTCAATAAACGTGGATTTTTAAAGAATATTTTTTCAATAAACGTGGATTTTTTAAAGAATATTTTATCAATAAACGTGGATTTTTTAAAGAATATTTTTTCAATAAACGTGGATTTTTTAAAGAATATTTTTTTAATAAACGTGGATTTTTTAAAGAATATTTTTTCAATAAACGTGGATTTTTTAAAGAATATTTTTTCAATAAACGTGGATTTTTTAAAGAATAATTTTTTCAATAAACGTGGATTTTTTAAAGAATATTTTTTCAATAAACGTGGATTTTTTAAAGAATATTTTTTCAATAAACGTGGATTTTTTAAAGAATATTTTTCAATAAACGTGGATTTTTTAAAGATATTTTTTCAATAAACGTGGATTTTTTAAAGAATATTTTTTTCAATAAACGTGGATTTTTTAAAAGAATATTTTTTCAATAAACGTGGATTTTTTTAAAGAATATTTTTTCAATAAACGTGGATTTTTTAAAGAATATTTTTCAATAAACGTGGATTTTTTAAAGAATATTTTTTCAATAAACGTGGATTTTTTAAAGAATATTTTTTCAATAAACGTGGATTTTTTAAAGAATATTTTTTCAATAAACGTGGATTTTTTAAAGAATATTTTTTCAATAAACGTGGTATTTTTAAAGAATATTTTTTCAATAAACGTGGATTTTTTTAAACAACATTTTTTCAATAAACGTGGATTTTTTAAAGAATATTTTTTCAATAAACGTGGATTTTTTAAGAATATTTTTTCAATAAACGTGGATTTTTTTAAACAATATTTTTCAATAAACGTGGATTTTTAAAAAATATTTTTATAAAATAAACGTGGATTTTTTAAAGAATATTTTTTCAATAAACGTGGATTTTTTTAAAGAATATTTTTCAATAAACGTGGATTTTTTAAGAATATTTTTTCAATAAACGTGGATTTTTTAAAGAATATTTTTTCAATAAACGTGGATTTTTTAAAGAATATTTTTTCAATAAACGTGGATTTTTTAAAGAATATTTTTTCAATAAACGTGGATTTTTTAAAGAATATTTTTTCAATAAACATGGATTTTTAAAAAATATTTTTAAACAATAAACGTGGATTTTTAAACAATATTTTTTCAATAAACGTGGATTTTTTAAACAATATTTTTCAATAAACGTGGATTTTTTAAACAATATTTTTCAATAAACGTGGATTTTTTAAAGAATATTTTTTCAATAAACGTGGATTTTTTAAAGAATATTTTTTCAATAAACGTGGATTTTTTAAAGAATATTTTTTCAATAAACGTGGATTTTTACAAAATATTTTTTCAATAAACATGGATTTTTAAAAAATATTTTAAACAATAAACGTGGATTTTTTAACAATATTTTTTTCAATAAACGTGGATTTTTTAAACAATATTTTTTCAATAAACGTGGATTTTTTAAAACAATATTTTTTCAATAAACGTGGATTTTTTAAAGAATATTTTTTCAATAACGTGGATTTTTTAAAGAATATTTTTTCAATAAACGTGGATTTTTTAAAGAATATTTTTTCAATAAACGTGGATTTTTACAAAATATTTTTTTCAATAAACATGGATTTTTAAAAATATTTTTAAACAATAAACGTGGATTTTTTAAACAATATTTTTTCAATAAACGTGGATTTTTTAAACAATATTTTTTCAATAAACGTGGATTTTTTTAAAGAATATTTTTTCAATAAACGTGGATTTTTTAAAGAATATTTTTTCAATAAACGTGGATTTTTAAAGAATATTTTTCAATAAACGTGGATTTTTTAAAGAATATTTTTTCAATAAAAGTGGATTTTTTAAAGAATATTTTTTCAATAAACGTGGATTTTTTAAAGAATATTTTTTCAATAAACGTGGATTTTTTAAAGAATATTTTTTCAATAAACGTGGATTTTTAAGAATATTTTTTCAATAAACGTGGATTTTTTAAAGAATATTTTTCAATAAACGTGGATTTTTAAAGAATATTTTTTCAATAAACGTGGATTTTTTAAAGAATATTTTTTCAATAAACGTGGATTTTTTAAAGAATATTTTTTCAATAAACGTGGATTTTTTTAAAGAATATTTTTCAATAAACGTGGATTTTTTAAAGAATATTTTTTCAATAAACGTGGATTTTTTAAAGAATATTTTTTCAATAAACGTGGATTTTTTAAAGAATATTTTTTCAATAAACGTGGATTTTTTAAAGAATATTTTTTCAATAAACGTGGATTTTTTAAAGAATATTTTTTCAATAAACGTGGATTTTTAAAGAATATTTTTTCAATAAACGTGGATTTTTTAAAGAATATTTTTTCAATAAACGTGGATTTTTTAAAGAATATTTTTTCAATAAACGTGGATTTTTTAAAGAATATTTTTTCAATAAACGTGGATTTTTTAAAGAATATTTTTTCAATAAACGTGGATTTTTAAAGAATATTTTTTCAATAAACGTGGATTTTTTAAAGAATATTTTTTCAATAAACGTGGATTTTTTAAAGAATATTTTTTCAATAAACGTGGATTTTTTAAAGAATATTTTTTCAATAAACGTGGATTTTTTAAAGAATATTTTTTCAATAAACGTGGATTTTTTAAAGAATATTTTTTCAATAAACGTGGATTTTTTAAAGAATATTTTTTCAATAAACGTGGATTTTTTAAAGAATATTTTTTCAATAAACGTGGATTTTTTAAAGAATATTTTTTCAATAAACGTGGATTTTTTAAAGAATATTTTTTCAATAAACGTGGATTTTTTAAAGAATATTTTTTCATAAACGTGGATTTTTTAAAGAATATTTTTTCAATAAACGTGGTTTTTTAAAGAATATTTTTTCAATAAACGTGGATTTTTTAAAGAATATTTTTCAATAAACGTGGATTTTTTAAAGAATATTTTTTCAATAAACGTGGATTTTTTAAAGAATATTTTTTCAATTAACGTGGATTTTTTAAAGAATATTTTTTCAATAAACGTGGATTTTTTAAAGAATATTTTTCAATAAACGTGGATTTTTTAAAGAATATTTTTTCAATAAACGTGGATTTTTTAAAGAATATTTTTTCAATAAACGTGGATTTTTTAAAGAATATTTTTTCAATAAACGTGGATTTTTTAAAGAATATTTTTTCAATAAACGTGGATTTTTTAAAGAATATTTTTCAATAAACGTGGATTTTTTAAAGAATATTTTTTCAATAAACGTGGATTTTTTAAAGAATATTTTTTCAATAAACGTGGATTTTTTAAAGAATATTTTTTCAATAAACGTGGATTTTTTAAAGAATATTTTTTCAATAAACGTGGATTTTTTAAAGAATATTTTTTCAATAAACGTGGATTTTTTAAAGAATATTTTTTCAATAAACGTGGATTTTTTAAAGAATATTTTTTCAATAAACGTGGATTTTTTAAAGAATATTTTTTCAATAAACGTGGGATTTTTTAAAGAATATTTTTTCAATAAACGTGGATTTTTTAAAGAATATTTTTTCAATAAACGTGGATTTTTTAAAGAATATTTTTTCAATAAACGTGGATTTTTTAAAGAATATTTTTTCAATAAACGTGGATTTTTTAAAGAATATTTTTTCAATAAACGTGGATTTTTTAAAGAATATTTTTTCAATAAACGTGGATTTTTTAAAGAATATTTTTTCAATAAACGTGGATTTTTTAAAGAATATTTTTTCAAATAAACGTGGATTTTTTAAAGAATATTTTTTCAATAAACGTGGTTTTTAAAGAATATTTTTTCAATAAACGTGATTTTTTAAAGAAATATTTTTTCAATAAACGTGGATTTTTAAAGAATATTTTTTCAATAAACGTGGATTTTTTAAAGAATATTTTTTCAATAAACGTGGATTTTTTAAAGAATATTTTTTCAATAAACGTGGATTTTTTTAAAGAATATTTTTTCAATATCAATAAACGTGGATTTTTTAAAGAATATTTTTTCAATAAACGTGGATTTTTTAAAGAATATTTTTTCAATAAACGTGGATTTTTTAAAGAATATTTTTTCAATAAACGTGGATTTTTTAAAGAATATTTTTTCAATAAACGTGGATTTTTTAAAGAATATTTTTTCAATAAACGTGGATTTTTTAAAGAATATTTTTTCAATAAACGTGGATTTTTTAAAGAATATTTTTTCAATAAACGTGGATTTTTTAAAGAATATTTTTTCAATAAACGTGGATTTTTTAAAGAATATTTTTTCAATAAACGTGGATTTTTTAAAGAATATTTTTTCAATAAACGTGGATTTTTTAAAGAATATTTTTTCAATAAACGTGGATTTTTTAAAGAATATTTTTTCAATAAACGTGGATTTTTTAAAGAATATTTTTTCAATAAACGTGGATTTTTTAAAGAATATTTTTTCAATAAACGTGGATTTTTTAAAGAATATTTTTTCAATAAACGTGGATTTTTTAAAGAATATTTTTTCAATAAACGTGGATTTTTTAAAGAATATTTTTTCAATAAACGTGGATTTTTTAAAGAATATTTTTTCAATAAACGTGGATTTTTTTTAAATATTGTCCCAAAAACCTGGATTGTTTAAACATTTTCCGAAAAAACGTAGATTTTTTAAAGAATATTTTCCCAACATATGTGGATTTTTTAATATATTTTCCAATCATCGTGGATTTTTAAAATTTGTTTCCAATAATCGTAGATTTTTTAAATATTTTTCCCAATAATCGTGGTTCTTTTAAAATATTTTTTCCAATAATCGTGGATTTTTTAAAATAGTTTTCCAATAATCGTGGATTTTTTTAAATATTTTTTCCAATAATCGTGGATTTTTTAAAATATTTTTTCCAAAAATCTTGGATTTTTTAAAATATTTTTCCAATAATCGTGGATTTTTTAAAATATTTTTCCAATAATCGTGGATTTTTTAAAATATTTTCCAATAATCGTGCATTTTTTAAAATATTTTTCCAATAATATGTTTCCAATAATCGTGGATTTTTTAAAATAGTTGCCCAATAATCGTGGATTTTTTTAAATATTTTTCCAATAAATGTGTATTTTTTAAAGAACATATTCCTAATAAACATGGATTTTTTTAAATATTTTTTCTAATAATCGTGAATTCTCTTTAAATATTTTTCCAATAATCGTGGATTTTTTAAAATATTTTTCCAATCATAGTGGATTTTTGAAAATATTTTTCCAATAATCGTGGATTTTTTAAAATATTTTGCCAATAATCGTGGATATTTTAAAATATTTTTCCAATAATCTTGGATTTTTAAAATATTTTTCCAATAATCGTGGATTTTTAAAATATTTTCCCAATAATCGTGGATTTTTTAAAATATTTTTCTAATAATCGTGGATTTTTGAAAATATTTTTCTAATAATCGTGGATTTTTTAAAATTTTGAAATTTTGAAAATTTTTTTTTCAACAACCACGCCTAAAATGGCTGTGGGACTTTGGAAAAAAATATTTTTAAAAATCCACGCCTAAAGGGCTGTAAAAAGGCGACCTCTTTGTGGTCTATAAATATATTTAATTAGCAGCTTCAAGAAAAAGGCAACATACATCCTCACCACCAACCCACCCTCTGCTGGCTATTTGTAGGCTTATCATTTCTTCATATATCGCCAGACAAATAGACCATTTTTTCCTCATTTTTCGACATAAATCCTTTCTTAATATCTTTTAGTTGTTTTTTGGAAAGTTATGTGCGCGGGGATGAGTGTGGTCGTGTGTGTGCCCACGCCATTCTGCCGGAAAACAGAGCTTATTAAAGTTTTCGGACAAGAAGAAGAAGAAGTCTAAGAAAAAGTTTTGTTCTTACCAAAAAAAAAAAAAAATTCTTAAAAGAAAATAAAACACAACAAACTGGGAGGGAGATAAGCAAACGACATGCGGAAGATATTAAGAACGGCTAAGAAAGGGCATTATGGCCACAACAGATTTTAAGGGAAAACATCTACCGCAACGGCAGCTGGCCAAGCAAGTTAAATCATGTACTAAAATCTGGTCAACTAGCCAAAACTTTGTTGTTTCCTTCGACCATTACTAGCTGACAAAATAGTCGTTGACTTTTGTTGTTTATCGTCGTAGATGGGTATAAATAAAACTTGGTTCCTGGGCCATTTTATGCTCTGCTGCTGCTGGTGTTGCTCTGGCTGTGTGCAAGGCATAGTTTATGTCAACTTAAAGCCAAAGATTGCCTTGTGGCGGATGATGTGGAGTGAGTTTATGAGTCTGTGTGGAGGCAGGAAATGTCGAACATCTCAGCAACATATGTGTTGCTGATAATACTCTAAATAGTCTCTTCTCTTTTCTTTTCCTCCCATTCTCCATGTTCTTCTTTCTGATGGCCCATAACTGCTAATAGTTTGCCTCTTTGCCCTCTGCTACAGGAAATTCTTAAAGTTTCTGTTGCTTGCCAGAGTTTTTATCACTTACTCTAAATGTTGTTAGTTTATGTCAAATCTTTAGTTGTTTCGAATCGAGTGTGGGATCGCAAAGGATTGCCATGAATATTAGTGCTAAATGTCAGGATACTTAAAGTTGTTCGAAAGTTTTGTCATAAGTGTTGTTAGGAAAATTTTCATTTTAAGGAAAATCTAAAGAAAACTAAATGGCATCATCGTCATCAACGTGTTGGTTACAAGAATCATACAAAGGCAAGTGGTAAACAATTGTGACATTGACAAAGGAGAGTTTTCGACATTGACAAGGCGAAATTTTTGACAGGAGGAAAATAGTAATATAGAATAGAAATATTTAAATTAGTTTTCCAATAATCGTGAATTTTTTTTAAATATTTCTTCCAATAATCATGGATGTTTTAATTTTTTTTTCAAAAATATTGGATTTTTTTTAAAACACTTTTCCAATAATCGTAAATTTTAAAAATATTTTTCAATAAAAGTTGATATTTTAATAATATTTGTTCAATAAACATAGACGTTTAAAAAATATATTTTCAATAAACGTGTAATTCTAAAGAAATATATTTTCAATAAACGTGGATTTAAAAAAAAAAATAATTTTCAGTAAATATGGATTTTTTAAAAAATATATTTTTAATAAACTTGGATTATTTCAATAAAAAAGTACATTTTCAAAAAACGTGGAATTTAAAAGAAAAATTTTTTTCAATAATCACAAGTTTTTTCAATATACGTGAATTTTTTAAAAAATATATTTTCAATTAACGTAGATTTTTCAAAAAACGTGGAATTTTTTAAAAAAATATATTTTTAATAAAAGTAGGTTTTTTAATTTTTTTTTTTCAATAATTATGCATTATTGAAATTTTTTTTTTTTCAATAAACGTTATTTTTTAAATATTTTTTCAATAAAAATGGATTTTTTATAAAATATATTTTCAATAAGCGTGGATTTTTAAAATATTTTTCCGATAAACGTTGATTTTTTAAAAATATTTTTTCCATAAGCGTGGATTTTTAAAATATTTTTTCAATAAATAAAAAAAACATATTTTCAATAATCATAGATTTCTTCAATATCCGTGAAATTTTTTAAAAAATATATTTTCAATAAACGTAGGGTTTTCAATAAACGTGGAATTTAAAAAAAAATATATAAACGCAGACTTTTAAAAAAATATTTTTTCAATATACCTGAATTATTTAAAAAATATTTTTTTTAATAAACGTTATTTTTTAATACTTTTTCAATAAATATGGATATTTTATAAGATATATTTTCATTAAAAGTGGATTTTTTACATTTTTTTTAATAAACTTGGATTTTTTAAAAATATTTTTTTAATAAGCGTGGATTTTTAAAATATTTTTCAATATCCGTGGATTTTTTTAAAAATATATTTTCAATGAACAGTGATTTTTTAAAAAATAGACTTACAATAAACGTGGATTTTTTAAAAAATATATTTTCAATAAACATGGATTTTAAAAAATATATATTTTCATAAACGAGGATCGAACATTGGTGACGTCGTTTTTTATTGGGATAGCTAAAAAACGAGGAATTTTTAAAAAATATTTTTAATAAACGCGGTTTTTTTAAAAAGTAATTTTTCCAATATACGTGGATTTTTTAAAAAATAGACTTTCCATAAACGGCATTTTTTAAAAAATAAATTTTTAATAAATGTGGATTTTTTTAAAAAACTAATTTTTAATAAACATGGATTTTTTAAAAAATAAATTTTTAATAAACATGGATTTTTTAAAAAAATTAATTTTTAATAAACGTGGATTTTTTTAAAAAATTGTTTTCAATAAACGTGGATATTTTAAAGAAATAATCTTTTTTAATAAACGTGGATTTTTAAAAAAAAAATTATTTTTTTTAATAAACGTGGATTTTTAAACAATAATTTCTTTAATAAACGTGGATTTTTTAGAAAATAATTTCTTTAATAAACGTGGATTTAAAGAAATATTTTTTAATAAACGTGTATTTTTTAAAGAATAATTTTTTTAATAAACGTGGATTTTTTAAAAAATATTTTTTTTTATAAACGTGGATTTTTTAAAAAATAAGTTTTTTAAAATTTTTTTTTTTACTAAACGTGGATTTTTTAAAAAATAATTTTTTAATAAACGTGGATTTTTTAAAAAATAACTTTTTTAAAATTTTTTTTTTTACTAAACGTGGATTTTTTAAAAAAATAATTTTTTAATAAACGTGGATTTTTTAAAAAATAATTTTTTAATAAACGTGGATTTTATTAAAAATTAATTTTTTAATAAACGTGGATTTTTTAAAAAATAATTTTTTAATAAACGTGGATTTTTTAAAAATAATTTTTTAATAAACGTGGATTTTTTAAAAAATAATTTTTTAATAAGCGTGGATTTTTTAAAAAATAATTTTTTAATAAACGTGGATTTTTTAAAAAATAATTTTTTAATAAACGTGGATTTTTTAAAAAATAATTTTTTAATAAACGTGGATTTTTTAAAAAATAATTTTTTTGAATAAACGTGGATTTTTTAAATAATAATTTTTTAATAAACGTGGATTTTAAAAAATATTTTTTAATAAACGTGGATTTTAAAAAATATTTTTTAATAAACGTGGATTTTAAAAAATATTTTTTTGAACAAACGTGGATTTTAAAAAATATTTTTTTGAACAAACGTGGATTTTAAAAAATATTTTTTTGAACAAACGTGGATTTTAAAAAATATATATTTTCATAAACGAGGATCGAACATTGGTGACGTCGTTTTTTATTGGGATAGCTAAAAAACGAGGAATTTTTAAAAAATATTAAAAATAATAAAGAATATGAACGTGGTTTTTTTAAAAAAATAATTTTTCCAATAAACGTGGATTTTTTAAAAAATTATTTTTCCAATAAACGTGGATTTTTTAAAAAATAGTTTTTCCAAAAACGGTGATTTTTTAAAAAATAAATTTTTAATAAACGTGGATTTTTTTAAAAAATTATTTTAAATAAACGGGGGGGATATTTTAAAAAAATAATCTTTTCTAGTAAACGTGGATTTAAAAAAAAATATTTTTTTTAATAAACGTGGATTTTTTAAAAAAGTATTTTTTTTAATAAATGTGGATTTTTAAACAATAATTTCTTTAATAAACGTGGATTTTTAAACAATAATTTCTTTAATAAACGTGGATTTTTTAAAAAATAATTTCTTTAATAAACGTGAATTTAAAAAAAATATTTTTTTAATAAACGTGGACTTTCTAAAAAATAAGTTTTTTTAATAAACGTGGATTTTTTAAAAAATAATTTCTTTAATAAACGTGAATTTAAAAAAAATATTTCTTTAACAAACGTGGATTTTTTTAAAAATAATTTCTTTAAAAACGTTGATTTAAAAAAAAAATAATTTCTTTAATAAACGTGGATTTAAAAAATATATTTTGTTTAATAAACGTGGATTTAAAAAAAAATATTTTGTTTAATATTTTTTAAAAAATTGGATTTTTTAAAAAATAATTTTTTTAGTAAAAGTGGATTTAAAAAAAAATATTTTGTTTAATAAACGTGGATTGAAAAAAAATATTTTGTTTAATAAACGTGTATTTTTTAATAAACTTGGATTTTTTAAAAAATATTTTTTTTTTAATAAACGTGGATTTTTTAAAAAGTAATTTTTTAATAAACGTGGATTTTTAAAATTTTCTTTAATGAACGTGGATTTTTAAAATTTTCTTTAATGAACGTGGATTTTTAAAATTTTCTTTAATGAACGTGGATTTTTAAAATTTTCTTTAATGAACGTGGATTTAAAAAAAATTAATAAACGTTGATTTTTTATTTTTTTTTAATAAACGTTGATTTTTTATTTTTTTAATAAACGTGGATTTTGTAAAAATATATTTGAAAATTTTTTCAATTTTGAAAAAGTAATATTTTTTAATATTTTTTCAATAAACATGGATTTTGGATTTTCAAAAAACGTGGACTTTTTAAAAATAATTTTTTGATATTTTTTCAATAAACGTGGATTTTGTGAAAATTATTTTTTTCCTATATTTCCAACAAACTTGGATTTTTTATTTTTTTAATAAACGTGTATTTTTCAAAATTACGTTTTTAATATTTTTTCAATAGACGTGGATTTAAAAACATATAAACGGGGATTTTTTAATTTTTTTCAAAAAACGTAAATCCTTTAAAAAATACTTTTTTTAAAGGTGTCTTTTTAGAAAATATTTTTCGAATAAATAATAAAAATATTTTTTCCAATAATCGTGGATTTAAAAAAATCCAATAATTGTGTATTTTTTTCCAATGATTGTAGTTTTTTTAAATATTTTCTTCCAATAATCGTGAAATTTTTTAAATACTTTTTCCAATAATCGTAGATTTTTAAAATATTTTTCAAATAATAGTGGATATTGTAAAATATTTTTCCAACAATCGTGGATTTTTTAAAAATATTTTTTTAAAAATATTTTTATATTAACGTGGATTTCTTAAAAAATATTTTTTAATGAACATGGATTTTTAAAATTTTATTTAATGAACATGGATTTAAAAATAATTAATAAACGTTGATTTTTTTTTAAAGTGGTATTTCTAAAAATATTTTTTTTTATAATTTTTTCAATAAAGTTGTATCTTTAACAAATATTTTTTCATAAATGTGGATTTTGTAAAAATAAAATAATAAAATAACAAAACGGATTTTGTAAAAATATTTTTTTTTTAATATTTTTTCAATAAACGTGGATTTTTTAACATTTTTTAAATGAACGTGGATTTTGTATAAATTATTTTTTTACTATATTTTCAAAAAACGTGGATTTTCTATTTTTTTAATAAACGTGGATTTTTTAGAAATTACGTTTTTAATATTTTTTCAATAAACGTGGATTTAAAAAAAAGCAATAAACGGGGATTTTTTTTAATTTTTTTCAATAAACTTAAATATTGGAAAGGACTTTTTTGAAAATGTGTATTTTTTAGAAAATATTTTCCCAATAAATAATAAAAATTTGTAAACGCTATTTTTTTTTTTAATTTTCCAATAATCGTGGATTTTTTAAAATATTTTCCAACAATCGTGAATTTTTTTTTAAATATTTTTCCAATAATCGTGGATTTTTTAAAATATTTTTCCACGAACGAACATTAACGAACATAACGAATATTTTCCAAATAAATACGAATTGAATATTTTTTCTAATAATTGTGGATTCTCTTTAAATATTTTTCCAATCATCGTGGATTTTTAAAAATATTTTTCCAATAACCGTTGATTTTTTAAAACATATTTCCAATAATCGTGGATTTCTTGAAATATTTTTCCAATGAACGTGAATTTCTTAAAATATCTTTCCATTAATCGTGTATTTTTTAAAATATTTTTCCAATATTTGTAAATTTTTCCAATAATCGTGGATTTTTTTAAATATTTTTCCAATAATCGTGGATTTTTTTAAAACATTTTTTCCAATAATCGTGGATTTTTAAAATATTTTTCCAATAATTTTTTAAAATATTTTTCCAATAATTTTTTAAAATATTTTTCCAATAATCGTGGATATTTTAAAATATATTTCCAATAATTTTTTAAAATATTTTTCCAATAATCGTTGATTTTTTAAAATATTTTTCCAACAATCGTGAATTTTTTTAAAATATTTTTCCAATAATCGTGGATTTTTTAAAATATTTTTCCAACAATCGTGGATATTTTTAAAACATTTTTCCAATAATCGTTGATTTTTTAAAATGTTTTTCCAATAATCGTTGATTTTTTAAAATATTTTTCCAACAATCGTGAATTTTTTTAAAATATTTTTCCAATAATCGTGGATTTTTTAAAATATTTTTCCAACAATCGTGGATATTTTTAAAATATTTGTCCAATAATCGTTGATTTTTTAAAATATTTTTTTCCAAAAATCGTGGATTCTTTTTAATATTTTACCCAATTTTTTTAAATATTTTTTTCCAATAACCGTGGATTTTTTAAAATATTTTTCTAATAATGGTGAATTTTTTAAAATATTTGTTTTTTTTATATTTTTCCAATAATTATGGATTTTTTAAATATCTTTCCAAAGTCGTGTATTTTTTAAAATATTTTTCCAATAATCGTATACTTTTTAACATATTTGCCAATAATCGTGGATTTTTACAAATATTTTTCCAATAATCGTGTATTTTTTAAAACATTTTTCCAATAATCGTGGATTTTTTAGAATATTTTTCCAATAATCGTGGATTTTTTAAAATATTTTTCCAATAATCGTGGATATTTTAAAATGTTTTTCCAATAATCGTGGATTTTTTAAAATATTTTTCCATAATCGTGGATTTTAAAATATTTTTCCAATAATCGTGGATTTTTTAAAATATTTTTCCAATAATCGTGGATTTTTAAAAAAAAATTCCAATAGTCGTGGATTTTTTAAAATATTTTTCCAACAACCGTGGATTTTTTTTAAATATTTTACCAATAAAAGTGGATTTTTTAAAATATTTTTCCAATAATCGTGGATTTTTTAAAATATTTTTCCAACAACCGTGGATTTTTTTAAATATTTTTCCAATAATGGTGGATTTTTTAAATATTTTTCCAATAATCGTTGATTTTTGAAAATATTTTTCCAACAATCGTGGATTTTATTTAAAAATAAAAAAAATCCAATAATCGTGGATTTTTTAAAAAACTTTCCAATAACCTTGGATTTTTTAAAATATTTTTCCAACAGTCGTGAATTTTTTAAAATATTTTTCCAATAATCGTGGATTTTTAAAATATTTTTCAAATAATCGTGTATTTTTTTAAAATATTTTGCTAATAATCGTGGATTTTTATAATATTTGTCCAATAATCAGTGGTTTTTAAAATATTATATTTTATTTCTCATTATAGTTGACATTATTTGCACAAAGTGTTGCCCAATTTTAGAAGTAAATATCGCATTTCAAAAGCCCCTGTAATGAAAATTTTGCTTAAAATTATTTTGAAACTTTATCGCATTCCATTTCGTTTCTTATTTATTTTTTTGCAATTCAAATATGTTGACTATTTCAAAAGAAAACCAATGCATATCTTAAGACATCTTAAATAGATTGCATAAAATTGTTGCCTACTTTGAGACGTTATTGTTATTTTTATTCTTAATTAAATCATGTCTTAGCCAAGCAAAAATTTCAACGACAAACTTCATTTTCTCCTTTTTTTTTCTCACAAATTCTTACAATGAAGGTCGTCCAGCCATCCAGCCAACCCGCCGTATCGTATTTCGTTCGTATTGGTAACAACAGCGAGCGATCCTAGAAATCCTTTATTTGCCTTTCATTCTTCTTCATCGTTCGTTTGAAACTAATTTACATAATTGCATTAATTTGATATTCGTTCGTTCGTTTTTGTTGTAGAATTTTTTTTCATTTAAGTCTTATCTTCCTCCCTTCCCCCCTCTTTCTGTTTTAAGGCCCCTCCGTTCTTGGACAATTTAGTTTATCTTTTCCAAGACAAAACCACAACAGAGAATATTTTTGCTTTCAACCAGCCCAGCTTGCTTAGCCATGACTAATGCAATGCCACCATGATTTGACTTTATTATTTTAACATTTTTTTCCTGTAGAAAAATATAAAAAGGGGAGGGGTTGAAATGATGCTGAGCAAATTACTGGCTTTGGCTATTTGCTTATTGTTTAAATGTTTGGGTTATTTTGTTGTGAAGCAGGAGGAGGAAAATATTTGGAAATCGCTTACAGAAGCAATGTGATGATATACGATATTTTCTGAATTATATTTTTTATGGCAATTAGAGACAGCTTTTCAAATTTTGCTGATGGCAAAAAGTTTAGATTCTGGGGTCGATCCCTTAGAGCCTATTCACTCAAGGAGTTTGTGAGGTGTTGGAGCAATAAAACCGCGCGTTTTTAGTGTCCATAGCCTAATCCGTTTCTGTGTTTCTGTTGTAGAGAATAATTCATGAGATACATGGTAATAATAGAAGAGAAAATGTTGATAATGGCATGCATAGCCCTCTTTTACGCCCCGATATCAACTAGGTTCCTTTATACTACAGTCGGTAATCTACTATAAACTTATGGAAAGGCCCATAGGCACGTCAGGGGAATACTGCTGGATAACCTTTCCATCATTTACAACATTCTCCTTTCAATGCAACATGTTTGAATAGGGAAAGTTGTGACCTTAAGCCACCATTTTGCGGGAAATATATAAAAGTATGTTTACTAACTCAAAATATTTGAACATTACTTTAAAAAAATTTCAAATACTGGAAAAAATAATTTTTAAAAATTTTTGTGTTTATTTCAGCTAGAGTCAAGAGGATTTTTTTTTTTTAATTGAAAATAATTAGGAGGGTTGGTTGTTTTGGATGACGACTTTTTAAAAGCAATTCAAAATAATAAAAATTCAAATATTTTTAATAGTTCTAAATACTTGTACTTGAAAAATATTTTTAAAAATTGCAATTATTTGACAAAAATATTTTAAAAATTTTCAAATATTTAAAAAAAAAAATAATGTTTAAAAATTTCCTATATGTATCTGACAAAGTAAAAAATTGCAAATAATAAAAAATATTTTTATAAAATTTAAAATTTTTGAAAATTTTTTAAAAAATATTTTTATAAAATTTAAAATTTTTGAAAAAATATTTTTATGAAATTTTATAAATGTGAAAAAAAATATTTTTATATTTTTTATGTTTGTTTCAATCCAAATAATTGAAAAATACTTAAAAAATAAAATACTTAAAAATAAAAAAAAGAAAATATTTTAAAAATCCCAGTATTGATTTTTTTTTAAATTCGAAGTGTTGGGTAAAAATGTTTTTGTAAATTTCAAATTTTTTAAGTTACAAAAATTTAAAGAATAAAATTTAAAAAATATTTTTGAATGTTTGAATATATATTTAAAAAAAATCCACGATTATGGGACAAATATTAAAAAAACACGATTATTGGAAATATTAAAAAGAATCCGCGAATATTTGAAAAATATAAAAAAATTCACGATTATTACAAATTATTTAATAGCAAATCCAGTATATTTGTTAAAAATATAAAAAATATTACAATTATGGGAAAAAATACTAAAACATGCAGAATTGTTGTTAAAAATAATTTTAAAAAATCCACTGTTATTGGAAAGAATATTTTAAAAAATCCACGAATATTGGAACAAATATCTTAAGAAATTCGACAATTATAGGAAAATATCTTTTAAAAAATCCACGATTAGTGGGAAAAATATTTAAAAAAATCTACGATAATTGGAAAAATTATTTCAACAAATCCACGATTACTACTGGAAAAATATTTTAAAACTAATCCAGAATATTTATTAAAAATTTTAAAAAACATACAATTATTGAAAATAATATTAAACAAGTAAAAAAGTATCAGTCGGCTTGGCCGACAGAGATATACCCTCAGCCTGTGTATATAGAAAAAAATTTTTCCCCAAAAACGTATGTATTTAGAGGGTTTTAAAAATTGTGGGCGTATTAAACAACAAAAATGTTGATTAGGATTAAAGAGCAAAAGTTTTGCGGAGGAAATACTTAAAGGAATGGATCGACATTGACCATTATGGAAGTGGATCTCCAGCCATAACATATGGTGCCATAGGGGGTTTTTACACTCTTCGGACTGTTTGCTCAAGAAGTATGGACTTGCCCCCAAAAAACTTTTACTATCGTAATTGAGGCAGCGAATGCAAGTTGCTTCAACAAAAATCAAAGTGATTCGATATCAGGTCTTAAAGTGAACTTATCCGAAATTTTGTGTGGGAGGTACCGCATGGAGTGGACAAATATAATCCATATTTAAACTCGATCTATATCTGGTAGATATATTAGGATGTGTAAAGTATGGACCTATTCGGGCACTCCTTTCAAGAGTTATCGTGCGCACATTTTTTCCGAACATTTTTGAACTTTTGTGGGGGAGGTACCTGAAGGATCGAACCGATATGGCTTATCTTCGAACTTAAACTAAGTTTGAACAAAATATTATGAAGGCCAAATTTTGGGTCGAATCGGGAGACTCGTTCGAGAGTTATCTTGCGCTCCAACCACCTCACACGGTGTCATAGGGGTTTTTTGCAACTTTCACGCTATTTTCTCAGGAAGTATGGACTTGCCCCTGATAAAACTTGTAGCGTCGTATGGAGGGCAGTGAATACAAGTTGCTAAAACAAAAATCAAAGCGATTCGAGAGATGACCCTAAACTGAACTTTTCCGAAATTTTGTGTGGGAGGTACCCGAAGGAGCTGACCGATTGAGCCCATATTGAAACCTTATTTAAGCCTGGTACACATTTCACGATGGGCAAAGTATGGACCAAATCGGTTACTACATTCAAGAGTTATGGTACGCAAACCTTTTCCGAACATTTCGAACTTTTGTGGGGGAGGTACCGGAAGGAGTGGACCGATATAGCCCGCCTTTGAACTTAAACTAGGTTTGGGTAAAATATTACGAAAGCCAAAATTTGAATCGAATCGGATTATCCGTTCGAGAGTTATCGTGCGCTCCAGCCAGCCAGACAGACAGACGGACAGACAGACGGACGGACATGGCTAGATCGACTCTAAATTGTCTGAAACACATTTCGTCCAAACATACTTGGGGTCTAAAACCATTATTTCGATGAGGCACATTTTGCCCGTATGAAAGTGTATATACCCTCGTTAGCATAAATGCTGAGGGTATAAAAATCCACGCTTATTGCAAAAAATATTTTAAAAAATCGAAGATTATTGAAAACATATTTTAAAAAAATCCGCGATTATTGGAAAAATATTTAAAAAATCCACGATTATTGGAAAAATATTTTTAAAAATTCACGATTATTGGAAAGATGTTTAAAAAATCCACGATTATTGGGAAAATATTTTAAAATATCCACTATTATTGGAAAACTATTTAAAAAAATCCACGATTATTGGAAAAATATTTAAAAATTCCACGATTATTGGAAAAATATTTTTAAAAATCCACGGTTATTGGAAAAAATATTTTGAAAAATCCACATTTATTGGAAAAAATATTTAAAAAAAATCCGCGATTATTGGAAAAATATTTAAAAAATCCACGATTATTGGAAACATATTTTTAAAAATTCACGATTATTGGAAAAATGTTTAAAAAATCCACGATTATTGGGAAAATATTTTAAAATATCCATGATTATTGGAAAGATTATTGCACGATATATTTTAAAAAAATCCACGGTTATTGGAAAAGATATTTTGAAAAATCCACCTTTATTGGAAAAAATATTTAAAAAAATCCACGTTTATTGGAAAAAATATTTTAAAAAAATCCGCGATTATTGGAAAAATATTTAAAAAATCCACGATTATTGGAAAAATATTTTTAAAAATTCACGATTATTGGAAAGATGTTTAAAAAATCTACGATTATTGGGAAAATATTTTAAAATATCCACTATTATTGGAAAACTATTTAAAAAAATCCACGATTATTGGAAAAATATTTAAAAATTCCACGATTATTGGAAAAATATTTTTAAAAATCCACATTTATTGGAAAAAATATTTAAAAAAATCCGCGATTATTGGAAAAATATTTAAAAAATCCACGATTATTGGAAACATATTTTTAAAAATTCACGATTATTGGAAAAATGTTTAAAAAATCCACGATTATTGGGAAAATATTTTAAAATATCCATGATTATTGGAAAACTATTTAAAAAAATCCACGATTATTGGAAAAATATTTAAAAAGTCCACGATTATTGGAAAAAATATTTTGAAAAATCCAAATTTATTGGAAAAAATATTTAAAAAAAATCCACGTTTATTGGAAAAAATATTTTAAAAAAAATCCGCGATTATTGGAAAAATATTTTTAAAAATTCACGATTATTGGAAAAATGTTTAAAAAATCCACGATTATTGGGAAAATATTTCAAAATATCCACGATTATTGGAAAACTATTTAAAAAATCCACGATTATTGGAACAATATTTATAAAAAATACCCACGATTATTGGAGAAATATTTTTAAAAATCCACACTTATTTGAAAAAATATTTTGAAAAATCCACGATTATTGGAAAAATATTTTTAAAAATCTACGATTATTGGAAAAATGTTTAAAAAATCCACGATTATTGGGAAAATATTTTAAAATATCCAAGATTATTGGACAAATATTTAAAAAAAAATCCACGATTATTGGAAAAATAGTTTAAAAAATCCACGATTATTGGAAAAATATTAAAAAAAATTCCACGATTATTGGAAAAAATATTTTGAAAAATCCGCGATTATTGGAAAAAATATTTTGAAAAATCCGCGATTATTGGAAAAAATATTTTGAAAAATCCACGATTATTGGAAAAAAAATATTTTAAAAAGATCCACGGTAATTGGAAAAAATACTTTAAAAAATCCACGTTTATTGGAAAATATATTTTGAAAAATCCACATTTATTGGAAAAATTATTTTAAATAATCAACATTTATTGGAAAAAATATTTTGAAAAATCCACATTTATTGAAAAAATATTTTCAAAAATCCACGTTTGTTCAAAAAAATTTTTTGAAAAATCAACTTTATTTGGAATAAATATTTAAAAAATCCACATTTATTGGAAAAATACTTTAAAAAATCCACGTTTATTAGAAAAATATTTTAAAAAATCCACGAAAAAGCCACATTTTTTGGAAAACATATTTTAAAAAATCCACAAATACAGCCACGTTTATTGTAAAAGATATTTTAAAAAATCCACGAAAAATACACGTTTATTGGAATATTATTTTAAACAAGTAAGAAAAGCGTTGATTTCAGCCGTGCCGAACTTGTCATACCCTCCACCACGAGTTATATCGAAGTAAAATGGAACAATTAGTTTCCTTCCGTTTATGTAGAAAACTTATTACCAAATATCAGCAAATTTCGTCGATCTATACCGAAAAATTCCTGCGGAAAGTTTTTAGACTCGAAGAAGACTAATTACCAAATTTTCGATATTTCGGTAAGATAATGTGGCTAAAACCTAAAAATACCAAAAATTAAGAGGTATGCTTTTGTGGGGGATAAAGGAAGACGTACACATATAGTAATAATTCTTTTCAGGAATACTTTATAACCCCCTGAAAGACAAAATAACAAAAATCAGTCATTTTGGTGGGTATTGACGCCACAATCTTTAGAATTACGAAAATCGGGAGGTACCGTTCTGTGGGAGCTATATAAAGGCAAGGACATATACCGACAAATTTCACATCGAAAGTTTTATTCCCCAAATGAAGACTAAACACCAAATTTCAGCAAATTCGGTGGAATATTGAGGCAATCACCATCAAAATACCGAAAATCGGGAGGTACCGTTCTATTGGGGCTACATAAAAGCGTAGATCTATACCAAAATATTTCTGGGGAAAAGTTTTATGAATGACTAAATACCAAATGAAGACTAAATACCAATTTCCAGCCAATTCGGTGGAATATTGAGGCAACCACCTTCAAAATACCGAAAATCGGGAGGTACCGTTCTATTGGGGCTACATGAAGGCGTGGACCTATACCGACAAACTTCTGGGGGAAAATTTTATACCCCCAGCGAACACTAAATAGCAAATTGTAGCCATTTCGGAGTAATATTGGGGCCACAACCTTCAAAATACCGAAAAAAATCGGAAGGTACCGTTCAATGGGGGCTATATGAAGGTGTGAACCTATACCGACAAAATTCTGGGGGAAAGTTGTATACCCCCAAACAACGACTAAGTACCAAATTTCAGTCATTTCGGTGTGATAATGAAGCTAAAACCCTAAAAATACCGAAAATCGGGATACCGTTATATGGGGGCTATATCAAAACGTGGGCCGATATAGCCCATTTGCAATACCAAACATCCTAGGAGTAATAGAAACTTCTATACCAATTATAAAAAAAATTCACGGTTATTGGAAAAAAAATTTTGAAAAATCCACAATTTCTGGAAAAAGTTCTTAGAAAAATCCACATTTATTGGAAAAAATATTTTGAAAAATTTACATTTATTGGACAAAATCTACGTTTATTGGAAAAATATTTTAAAAAATCCACATTTATCGGAAAAAAATATTTTAAAAAATCCACGAAAACGCCACTTTTATTGGAAAAAATATTTTAAAAAATGCACAAAAAAGGCCCGTTTATTGGAAAAAAACATTTAAAAAAACCACGTTTATTGGAACAATATTTTAACAAATCCACAAAAAATCCACATACTATATTTTGAAAAATCTACGTTTATTCGAAAAATATTTTTAAAAATCCACGAAAAATCCACATTTATTGGAAAAAATGTTTTAAAAAATGCACGAAAATGGCACGTTTATTGGAAAAAATATTTTAACAAATCCACAAAAAAGCCACATACATTTATTCGAAAAATATTTTTTTTAAATGCACGAAAAGGCCACGTTTATTAGAAAAAAAATATTTTAAAAAATCCACCAAAAACCACGTTTAATGGAAAATTTGTTTTAAAAAATCCACGAAAAAAGCCACGTTTATTGGAAAAAAAATATTTAAAAAACAACGTTTATTGGGAACAATATTATAACAAATCCACATTTGTTGGAAAAAGTATTTTGAAAAATCCACATTTATTGGAAAAAATATTTTGAAAAATCCACATTTATTGGAAAAAATATTTTGAAAATTCACGTTTGTTGGAGAAATATTTTTGAAAATCCACCAAAAAGCCACGTTTATTGGAAAAAATATTTTAAAAAAATCCACGAAAAAATCCACTTGTAGTGGAAAAAATATTTTCAAAAATCCACATTATTGGAAAAAAATCCACGTTTATTCGAAAAAATATTTTGAAAAATCCATTTTATTTGGAAAAACATTTTAAAAAATCCACATTTATTGAAAAAAATATTTAAAAAAACCCACGAATATTGAAAAAAATATTTTAAAACATCCACGAAAAAAGCCACGTTTATCGTAAAAAATATTTTAAAAAAGCCACGTTTATTGTAAAAAATATTTCAAAAAGCCATGTTTATTGAAAAAAAATGCTTGAAAAAATCAACGAAAAAAGCCACGTTTATTGGAAAAACTATTTTAAAAAACCAAGTTTATTGGAAACAATTTTTTAACAAATCCCCGATTATTGTTAAAAAAATATGAAAAATTATTGTTAAAAAAATGTTAAAAAATCCACGTTTATTATTAAAAAAATATTAAAAATCCACGTTTAAAAATCTTTAAGAAATCCACGTTTTTTGTTAAAAAATGTTTTTTTAAATACACGTTTGTTGTTAAAAAATTTTCTCTAAAACTTCCACGTTTATTTGAGAAATTTTCTTCAAAGATTCACGGTTATTGGAAAATTAAAAAATCGTTGGTGCTTGTAAAGCATTTTTGTAGTTATTTTGCGTCCTTGTGGTACATTAATACCTTCCAGAACACCTGGCACTGAAATGAGACCCCCTCAAACTAAAAGAGAAAACATTATCTTAATCAAACAAAAACTTGTTATTTCTTCTGTCAAATGCTAGGCTACAGTCCAATGAACACAGACAATAACGACAAGCAACCACAAAGGATACCTTAAGTAAATTGGCAAATAAAACTGTGCCCATGTGTTGTTATCTAAAGGTTTACAAGTGATTTGACACAATCATTTATTCTCAAATATCCTTTCACAGAACAACAGATAGCAGTGCCGAGAGTTTATTATCTCTGCAGGACAACGACCACAAAGAAATAAACACAATAAATGTTGTTTGTTACACTTCATGAAAATTTTCTTAATAAACATCAGCTTTCTTGTTGTTCGTCCGTCATCTATTTTGGAATGTCATTAACCTGCCACTCGGTTTAGATATCACATTATCTATGGTCTTTGTGTTTACTTACCAGCAGAGAAGCAGAGCAGCACATTTAAGTGCTGCTAGCCTTTCATTTACCCAAAACCAAAAGTAAAATAAAATCTTTTGTATAAATGGAGAAAGATATTATTTTTGAATAAACGCTAAGTGTGACCAATTGTGAGTGTGTGTGTATGTCTCTGTATGTGTGCGTTTTGGTTTACCTATATCTTTGTGTTGATGACAAAGGTTATAGTTGTTGACAATTTGTCATAGATATCTTTTGGGGTTTTAATGGTAAATGTTCACAAATGTTAAATTTCCCAGGTGTCTTCGCAACAACAACAAGCATCCACAACAACAAGAAACAATAACAACATCCATAAAGTAAATAATTCTATGGACCATTGCTTGCAAACAGGATAATGGAATTGATAAAGCTTTTGTTAACACAACAAATTATTTATTTTTAAGGGTCATGACGAACCATCAACCATATCAGGTAGCTTTTAAGAAAATTAAAGACGGGATTTGATTATAACAAGTAATTAAAGTTAAAGCTTTAAGGCTTTTCATCCACATGCCATTTACACATGGCTCCTTTATCCTATGCCTCCTTGTTTTGTACTCTCAACTCATTATGTTGCAACCAACAACTGGCCTAAATATCACGTTCATGATGCACCAAACACCACCACTCAATGCTCCGGACTTCCTTGTATGCACATCCTTTTCAACAAAAAAAGAAAGATAACCAAAAGGATACATGAAGTGGAACGGATATCCTTTTTAACTTTAAAGCTGGCGGTTGATACATCCGCAACTACTCTCACACAAAGATAGGAACTATGTCCTACATATGTTAGCTGTTCGTTTTCTTGGCATGCCATGCTAATTCCAGTGCTAACTATTTTGCTAAGTAGCCAAAGTAATTTTCATTCATTTTCAGCTTGGCTACACATCAATGCTCATGGCAGAAAGAAACAAAAACAAAAAAAAAAAACCGAAAGGCCCATTTAAAACAAAGAAAATTAGTTGTAAAATAAGTTTTCTTTTCTTTCTCTCCATAATTAAGAATGTCTTCAAGAAAATTGTCTGCCTCTTATTCTTTGCTAAGAGTTGAAATAAATTTTCTTGGAAAACGCAAAAGAATTTGAATTTAAAAATTTGTGTGATTTTAATTTTGGATAAAGAATTCTGCTGGTCAGAAAGGAAAACAGAGGAAAGTAATTTGACAATAAAAAATCACGCCAGAATTTGTTCGAATATATTTTTTTTTTTAAATTTGAATGGAAAAAAATTTAAAAAAAATCTTTTAAAAATATTTTCTTAAATCTTCTAAAAATATTCTTTTAAAATATATATATTTTAAATCTTTTAAAATTATTTTTTTAAAAATCTTTAGAAAATATTTTTTTTAATTAAAAAAAAACTTTTAAATTATCTACAAATATTATTTTATTTAAAAAACAAAAATTAAGATATATTTCTTAAAAATCCACGCCATATAAAAAATTAAAAATCTTTAAAATTTAAAAAAAAAAAATTAAAAATTCTATACTTGCAAAAAAACCGAAAGGCCCGTTTAAAACAAAGAAAATATGTTGGAAAATAAGGGTTATTTTCCTTCTCTGCATAATTAAGAATGTCTTCAAGAAAATTGTCTGTCTTGGCTAAGAGTTGTAATAAATTTTCTTGGAAAAAACACAAAGGAATTTTAATTAAAAAATTTGTGCGATTTTAATTTTGGATAAAGAATTCTGCTGGTCAGAGAGGAAAACAGAGGAAAGTAATTTGACAAATTAATAGAATTTTTTTGAATATTTTTTTAAAAAATTTTGAATGGAAAAATATTAAAAAAAAAGAATTTCTAAAAATATTTTTTGAATTTTCTAAAAATACTATATAACTAATCTTTTCAAAGATATATATTTTAAATCTTTTAAAATTATTTTTTAAAAATATATATTTTTTTGTTAATTCTTAAAAAAAAAAACTTTTAAATCATCACAAATACATTTTTATTTAAAAAAAGTTATCTTATATTTGTTAAAAATCTACGCCATATCAAAAAAAAAAAAATACAAAATTTATAAAATATTAAAAAAAATCGTTTTAAAAATGCCACACTTTCTAAAAGTAATTTCCCGTAGCTTGGATTTCTTAAAAAACATTTTTCCGTGGTGTGAATTAAAAAAAAAAATATTTTTCCAGGAGTGGATTTTTTAAAAAATATTTTTTTAGTATAGATTTTTAAAAAAATATTTTTCTAAGCGTAAATTTGTTCAAAAAATATTTTTCTCAGCGATAAAATTTTAGAAAAATATTTTTCCTAGTATTGGAATTTTAAAAAATATTTTTCCTGGTGGTGGAATTTTAGAAAAATAATTGTTTTGGCGTGGATTTTTTTTAAAAAAAAAATTCCATGTGGTGGATTTTTAGAAAAATATTTTTCAAGCGTGGATTTAAAAAAAAAAAAAAATATTTTCCCGGGCGTGCATTTTTTAAGCAAATATTTTCCTGTCGAGGATTTAAAAAAATATATATTTTTTAAAGAGCGTGGATTTTTTTAACGAATATTTTCCGTGGCGTGGATTATCTGAACAAATATTTTTCATGTGTGGATTTGATGTTTGGAATGAAAAAAATATTTTTCCCAGCGATAAAATTTTAGACAAATATTTTCCCTAGTGGTGGAATTTTAAAAAAAATATTTTTCCTGGTGGTGGAATTTTAGAAAAATATTTTTTGTGGTGTGGATATGTTTAAAAAAAAACATCCATGCGGTTGATTTTTAGAAAAATATTTTTCAAGCTTGAATTTTTAAAACAAAAATATATTCCTTGGCGTGCATTTTTTAAGCAAAAATTTTCCTATCAAGGATTTAAAAAAAAATATATATTTTTTAAAGGGAGTGGATTTTTTAACGAATATTTTCTGTGGCGTGGATTTTTGGAAACAATTTTTCATGTGTGGATTTTTAAAAAAATATTTTCCAAGTGTGGATTTATTAAATTGTATTTTTAATTGTTATTTTTTAAAGGGCGTGGATTTTTTATCGACTATATTCCTTGGCGTGCATTTTTTAAGCAAAAATTTTCCTATCAAGGATTTAAAAAATATATTTTTTTTAAAGGGAGTGGATTTTTTAACAAATATTTTCCGTGGCGTGGATTTTTGGAAAAATTTTATTCATGTGTGGATTTTTAAAAAAAATATTTTCCAAGTGTGGATTTATTAATTTGTATTTTTAATTGTTATTTTTTAAAGGGCGTGGATTTTTTATCGACTATTTTCCGTGCCGTGGATTTTTTGAACAAATATATTTCGTGGGAGGATTGCTTAAAAAATATTTCAAATAGCACTTAGGATTTTTCTTCCTGTTGAACTTTTAAAGGACATTCAACTTTCAAAGGACAAAATTTTTTACCCTCAGCATTTATGCTAACGAGGGTATATACACTTTCATACGGGCAAAATGTGCCTCATCGAAATAGTGGTTTTAGACGCAAAGTATGTTTGGACGAAATGTGTTTCAGACAATTTGGAGTCTATTGAGCAATGTCCGTCCGTCTCACGGTGGTCGAAAGCACTGATCTAGCGGCGCAAAATTAATAACTTGCAAACGAATTGATATACGTCACTGAAATTTGGCACAAACTCAGCTTGTACCTGTGGGTAATAATGAGCCAAATATGAACAATATCGGCTGATGTTTTGGTATAGCCCCCATATAACGGTACCTTAAGATGTTCGGTATTTTGAGGATTAAAGCCACAATTTCGTATCAAATTACCTGTAATTTGGTACCTAGGGTTCCTAGTGGTCACAAAATATTTTCACCAAAAATTATGGACTTATGTGTACGTTTTGATATATCCCCCATGTAACCGTACATCCCAATTTAAGGTATTTTGAATATCATGACCACATTTTTAAACCAACTTGGCTGTAATTTTGCATTCCGTGTTCTCACTGCGTATAAAATCTTCTTACAAAACATTTTCAACACAGATTTATGTTTCGATGTAGCCCCTTTTATGGTACCCCCGATTCGTTGAATTTTTACGTGTTATCCGATATTTAATAACATATTTAGCTATAATATAGTATTGTAGTGTCTCCGGGGGTAGAACTCCTCCTTGCAAATATTTCTCAAGATAGATCTATATTTTGATTTATCTGCCATACAAATGCACAGCTAAATTTGTATGAATTTCATGCAAAAACCCCTTATTTTAAAAGAGCAGTCATCAAAAGATTTGCAAATATTTGCAGTCCTAATGTGGTTATTCCGTATCCAGAGAGTCCAATTTCATTCCCCAATAAATAATCGAAACTAAGTTCGGCTAAGTTTACAAGATACGCTCTATGGAACAAGCGCGTACAACCCATAAAAGCACTAAAAATTTGAATTTTTTGAAAATTTATTGCTATATCTAAGTACCTCCAGACCCCAAACTAATTTTTATAACTTAAATCACACCCTCTGCTATTAATTAAAAATAAATCTTGTCCAGTTTCATTACGAATTTATTTAACATTTAAACAAATATGAAGTTAATTTTTTGCAACAATTTTTTAAAATCTGATGCAACAAAAACTCTTGTATTTGATAGCGAATAACTGAGAGAATATTTGCAACAACAAAAATGAAAAAACAAAATCTTTGTCCGCAAAGTGTCTGTAATCGATACAATGGAAAATATTTCGCAATTTTATAGTTCGATTTTTTGACTTTCGCGCCGCTAGATCAGTGGTTTCGACCAGTGTGCGTCTGTCTGTCTGTCTGGCTGGGTGGTGCGCACGATAACTCTCGAACGGATGAACCGATTTGGTCCAAAAGTTGGCTATCGCAATATTTTGTCCAAACTTAGTTTAAGTTCGAAGATGTGTTATATCGGTCCACTCCTTCCGGAACCTCCCCCACAAAAGTTCGAAAATGTTTGGAAAATTTGTGCGCACGATAACCCTTGAAGGAAATAAACGACTTGGTCCATACTTAGCGCATCGTGATATTTCTACCAAACTTAGATGAGCTTCCAATATGGACCCAATCGGTCCACGCCTTCGGGTACCTCTCACACAAAATTTCGGAAAAGTTCAGATTAGGAACTGCTCTCGAATCGCTTTGATTTTTGTTGCAACAACTTTTATTCACTGCCCCCAATACGACGGGCAAGTCCATACTTCCTGAGAAAATAGCCTAAATGTTGCCAAGAGCCCCTATGACACCGAATGTGGTGGTTGGAGAGCAAGATAACTTTCGAACGGATCTGCAGATTCGGTCTAAAATTTGGCCTTCGTAGTATTTTGTCCAAACATAGTTTAAATTCGAAGATAAGCTATATCGGTCCACTCCTCCAGGTACCTCCCCCACAAAAGTTGAAAATTTTTCGGAAAAATTGTGCGCACGATAAGTTTTGATGGGAGTGACCAATGTAATCCATACTTTGCACATCCTAATATATCTACCAGATAAAGATCAGGTTCGAATATGGACTATATTTGTCTCCTCCTTCTGGTACCTCTCACACAAAATTTCGGATCAGTTCACTTTAAGTCCTGCTCTCGAATCACTTTGATTTGTGTTGAAGCGATTTGCATTCGCTACCTCCATTAGACGGTAAAACAGCCCGAAAGGTGTAAAAACCCCTATGTCACCATATGTGGCTGTCGGAGGAACGATAACTCTCGAACTGTTCAACCGGTTTGGTCCAACATTTGGTCTTCGTCATATTATATCCAAATATAGTTTCATGGGGCAATACCGGTCCACAAGTTCCGATACTTCTCCCCAATATTTAAAAAATGTCACTAAAATGCTAGGACGATATCACTTGAATGGGGCAACCAATTTGGTCCTAACTTTGGACCTCCTAATATTTTGTCAACATTTAGTTTAACTTCTAAAATGCCTCATATCGGTCCTCCCTACCCCACAAGAGTTCAACATTTGTGTCTTAGTACAGTTAATTCCTAATCCACATTTTTGTCGGCAAGTTCAGATGTCCAAAAAGGGCCACAAAATTCAGAAGAGACCTTAAATACATTCGATCTGTCCGTAGGTGAAAGTTTCACTACACATTGGCTGAGGGTATATATCTGTCGGCAAAGCGACTGACACTTTTTTACTTGTTAAAAAAATATTTTAAGTACTTGTACTCATCGCACGATGCTGGTGCTGGTGTCATATTAATTAAATATTGGCTTTATATAACAATTTTCATTTATTGCATTCAAGGATAGCAAGGACATCAAAAATGTCATTGAAAAATCGTGCGCTCCAGCCAGACAGACAGACAAAGAAGTTCAATGAGAAGTTTTTCCTTGGCAACCTCATACAACTCCGACGAAAGTGTCTGCGAAAACAATTCAAACCTCTTCCACTTGTATGTGTCGTCGCATTTTGACGAATGCACACACCACTCATTGAACTTCTTTCTTTGCTTACCTTTATACTTCGAGCTGACGATTGATGTTTGGGTATAAAAAGTTTCTTGTTGAAGAAGTTATTGAAAAATAACTTCGGTGGAGAATATCCACAAACAAGAAACAAGGGAACTGATGAGATCCAGTGGCGTGGATCGAAACTATAGTATTCCCTGCCTTACCCCTTGGCGAACAATGCCAAATCTTTTCCACTAATAAATCAGTTGTTTTAAAATATTAAAACAACAACAATGGGATTAAGCCAGACTATTTTGAAAAAACAAAATTGCAAACAATATCCCAATAAAAAAACGCCACAATGTTTCAAATGGAAAAAATATTCTTTAAAAAATCCACGTTGAAGGAAAAAATATTCTTTAAAAAATCCACGTTGTAGGAAAAAATATTCTTTAAAAAATCCACGTTGTAGGAAAAAATATTCTTTAAAAAATCCAAGTTGTAGGAAAAAATATTCTTTAAAAAATCCACGTTGTAGGAAAAAATATTCTTTAAAAAATCCACGTTGTAGGAAAAACTATTCTTTAAAAAATCCACGTTGTAGGAAAAAATATTCTTTAAAAAATCCACGTTGTAGGAAAAAATATTCTTTAAAAAATCCACGTTTATGGAAAAAATATTCTTTAAAAAATCCCCGTTGTAGGAAAAAATATTCTTTAAAAAATCCCCGTTGTAGGAAAAAATATTCTTTAAAAAATCCACGTTGTAGGAAAAAATATTCTTTAAAAAATCCACGTTGTAGGAAAAAATATTCTTTAAAAAATCCACGTTGTAGGAAAAAATATTCTTTAAAAAATCCACGTTGTAGGAAAAAATATTCTTTAAAAAATCCACGTTTATGGAAAAAATATTCTTTAAAAAATCCACGTTTATGAAAAAAATATTCTTTAAAAAATCCACGTTTATGGAAAAAATATTCTTTAAAAAATCCATGTTGTAGGAAAAAATATTCTTTAAAAAATCCACCTTTATTGAAAAAATATTTTGTAAAAAAATTTAAAAATCCACGTTTATTGAAAAAAATATTTTTTAAAAAATTTCAAAAAATCCACGTTTATTGAAAACAATATTTTTTAAAAAATTTCAAAAGGTAAAGACATTTTTAAAAAATTCCACGTTGTAGGAAAAAATATTTTTTTAAAAAATCCACGTTGTAGAAGCAAATACTCTTAAAAAAACCCATGCTGTAGGAAAAAATATTCTTAAAAAAACAACAAATTATTTTTAAAAACCTACATTTTGAAAAAGTATTTAAAAAATTCTTATTTTTTAGAAAAAAATCTTTAAATATTTCTTAAAAAAATTAACGTTTATTGAAAAATAGACATTTTAATGAATATTTCATAATATTTACTTTTTCCTTTATCAACTGAAAGCTTAAAGTTTCTATACCTCCTCCGGTAACCACAAAATTTTGCTAAACAATTGAAAGCAATTAAATTGTTTTTCATTTTTTGTACAAAATAAATTTTGTTGTTATTATTATTCTTTGTATTATTTTTTCAGGTAGTTAGTTTCTACTTCTACAAAAATTTTCAAAATAACAAAATACTTTCTTTGATGGTTAAAAGTTTCAATTGTTATGGCCAAAGTATTGGGAAAACAATTGAGGTGAAAAAATTGTTTTATATTTTTTTCCGGACTCCAGTGCAAGTACAAATTAAATTCGAAAAGCATAATTGAAAGAAAATGTACTTTTTTTCTTTTCAATAAATGCCATCAATTTGTATTTAAACAAATTTTCCAGTTTTCTGTGTGCACTCTTGAAGACATAATTTATTACTCTAGTGGCAAATTATGTTGGCAAATTTACCGTGCACCAAATTCGCAGTAAGAACAGGGACGTAGGAGGTGCAGAGTAAACACCTGATCAACTATTTGAAAGTCCTCGGAGTTGAGAATATTAAAAAATCAAACAAAGAATGACAAATCTATTAAATGCTCTTAGGATAAATTTGTGAACTGCTGGAAGTAAAAAAAGCGCTTGAATGAAAATCAAATTCATTGCAAAGTTATGGGGGGAGGGACAAGCAAATAGAAAAGAGGAAAATAGACAACCATCAAAGCCGTTAAGGACAAATTGTAACTAAACGTTGAAAAATGGGTGAAATTACATTGAAAACTTAGCATCAAAATCCCCGCGAGGCAAAAAAGGCGATAGAAAAAATTAAAAGCTGTTACAACTAGCGTGGGACAAATCTACAACCGCAGCAGTGCTCTCAGTCTCAGTGTCTTGGTTCAAACAAATGCAATCAACTGATGCCTGATGTTGTTGCTATTGCCATATTCAATGAAGAGGAATGACGTTATGGAGCAAAGCAAAAAAAAAAAAAAAAAACAGCGACAACTAACAGCCATATTTCCGTTCTTCTTCGCTCTTCAACAAAACCGCAGCCAAACTTGCCCATTTATTCATGCTGCAGTGCTGCGATGCAAGTCGTCATTGTATAACCCAGTCACGAACACCATAATGCACCACCACCAGCCCAGCCCGGTAGGGAAATGTGGAACCATGTGAATATGCGAGCAAAAATATACGCTGAAATCGGATTTAATGCGTGACTAGAAAAATTTGCAACAGCAAAAATTGCATGGCAAACACACTTGGCGGGTATTTCCGTTTCCTGGCACTTCTCCTGCACCACCAAGGATTCACATCATCACACTTGACTAAATTATTGCTGGATGGAATCCGTTGTTGGTTATTTTTTGTTTGGTTTCCCTGTAAAGCAGCGAAATAGAGGAAAAACTACAATTTCCAAAATTGAAAGTGGCAACTGGAGGAAGAACAACAAAAACAACAAAACACCACCAGCAACAACCAGTCAGTCTGTCTGTCTGTTTGTCTCAATAGGATGTGAAAACTACTCAAATGTAATGAAGTGTAACGAAGTGTAGGAGTAAGTATTTGTGAATGTGAAGTTAAAGGAAATGCCATCCTGAGAGAGAGAGGAAGAGAAAAAGGATATAGGGGAAAATGCCACATTTGTTAGATTTTAATAAAAGAAACCATAAAATGGAAAAGGAATCTTCCAAAGCGACAAATCAGCGACAACTCAACCGTTTAGATAATAGCATTCAAAATTCAAATATAATTGCAGGATATTTGTCTATTTAGAAGAAAATGCTTGTGAGTGAAGTGCAAGTAAACAGGTGTGAATATTTCCTTAAAAAGATAATTGGTTGTGTAAGAATATCTTTGCAATAAACGTGGATTTTTTAAAGAATATTTCTTTAACAATGAACGAATAAATGAAAGATTTTTTTTTTTAAATTAATTAATTCAATTTTAATTAATTTTTTTTTCTATTCATGGATATTTAAAATATTTTTTTCTTTAAGCGTGGTCATTTAAAATATTTTTTCCTTTAAGCGTGGATACTTTAAACATTTTTTCCTTCAAACGTGGATATTTTAAATATTTGTTCCTTCAAGCGTGGATATTTTAAATATGTTTTCCCTTTAGCGTGGATATTTTAAATATTTTTCCTTCAAGCGTGGATATTTTAAATATTTTTTCCTTCAAGTGTTGATTTTTTAAATATTTTTTTCCTTCAAGCGTGGATTTTTTAAATATTTTTTGTTAAATTTAGAACAAAATTCTTTAAAAATCCACGCTTGAAAAGCTGTTGAATTTTGAACAAATATGCTTTAAAAATCCACGCTTGAAAAGCTGTTGAATTTTGAACAAATATGCTTTAAAAATCCACGCTTGAAGAGCTGTTGAATTTTGAACAAAATTCTTTAAAAATCCACGCTTGAAAAGCTGTTGAATTTTGAACAAATATGCTTTAAAAATCCACGCTTGAAGAGCTGTTGAATTTTGAACAAATATGCTTTAAAAATCCACGCTTGAAGAGCTGTTGAATTTTGAACAAATATGCTTTAAAAATCCACGCTTGAAGAGCTGTTGAATTTTGAACAAATATGCTTTAAAAATCCACGCTTGAAGAGCTGTTGAATTTTGGACCAAAAATTCTTTAAAAAATCCACGCTTGAAGAGCTGTTGAATTTTGGACCAAAAATTCTTTAAAAAATCCACGCTTGAAGAGCTGTTGAATTTTGGACCAAAAATTCTTTAAAAAATCCACGCTTGAAGAGCTGTTGAATTTTGGACCAAAAATTCTTTAAAAAATCCACGCTTGAAGAGCTGTTGAATTTTGGACCAAAAATTCTTTAAAAAATCCACGCTTGAAGAGCTGTTGAATTTTGGACCAAAAATTCTTTAAAAAATCCACGCTTGAAGAGCTGTTGAATTTTGGACCAAAAATTCTTTAAAAAATCCACGCTTGAAGAGCTGTTGAATTTTGGACCAAAAATTGTTTAAAAAATCCACACTTGAAGGGCTGTTGAATTTTGTACCAAAAATTGTTTAAAAAATCCACGCTTGAAGGGCTGTTGAGTTTTGTACCAAAAATTGCTCAAAAAATTCACGCCTGAAGGGCTGTTGAATTTTGTAGCAAAAATTGTTTAAAAAATCCACGCTTGAAGGGCTGTTGAACTTTGTACCAAAAATTGTTTAAAAAATACACGCTTGAAGAGCTGTTGAATTTTGGACCAAAAATTCTTAAAAAAATACACGCTTGAAGTGCTGTTGAATTTTGGACAAAAAATTCTTTAAAAAATCCACGCTTGAAATGCTGTTGAATTTTAGACCAAAAATTCTTTAAAAAATCCACGCTTGAAATGCTGTTGAATTTTAGGCCAAAAATTCTTTAAAAAATCCACGCTTGAAATGCTGTTGAATTTTAGACCAAAAATTCTTTAAAAAATCCACGCTTGAAATGCTGTTGAATTTTAGGCCAAAAATTCTTTAAAAAATCCACGCTTGAAATGCTGTTGAATTTTAGGCCAAAAATTGTTTAAAAAATCCACGCTTGAAATGCTGTTGAATTTTAGGCCAAAAATTGTTTAAAAAATCCACGCTTGAAGGGCTGTTGAATTTTGTACCAAAAATTGTTTAAAAAATCCACGCTTGAAGGGCTGTTGAATTTTGTACCAAAAATTGTTTAAAAAATCCACGCTTGAAGGGCTGTTGAATTTTGTACCAAAAATTGTTTAAAAAATCCACGCTTGACGGGCTGTTGAATTTTGTACCAAAAATTGTTTAAAAAATCCACGCTTGAAGGGCTGTTGAATTTTGTACCAAAAATTGTTTAAAAAATCCACGCTTGAAGGGCTGTTGAATTTTGTACCAAAAATTGTTTAAAAAATCCACGCTTGAAGGGCTGTTGAATTTTGTACCAAAAATTGTTTAAAAAATCCACGCTTGAAGGGCTGTTGAATTTTGTACCAAAAATTGTTTAAAAAATCCACGCTTGAAGTGCTGTTGAATTTTGGACCAGAAATTCTTTAAAAAATCCACGCTTGAAGAGCTGTTGAATTTTGGACCAAAAATTCCTTAAAAAATCCACGCTTGAAGAGCTGTTGAATGTTGGACCAAAAATTCTTTAAAAAATCCACGCTTGAAGTGCTGTTGAATTTTGGACCAGAAATTCTTTAAAAAATCCACGCTTGAAGAGCTGTTGAATTTTGGACCAAAAATTCCTTAAAAAATCCACGCTTGAAGAGCTGTTGAATGTTGGACCAAAAATTCTTTAAAAAACACACGCTTGAGAGCTGTTGAATGTTGGACCAAAAATTCTTTAAAAAATCCACGCTTGAAGAGCTGTTGAATGTTGGACCAAAAATTATTTAAAAAATCCACGCTTGAAGAGCTGTTGAATGTTGGACTAAAAATTCTTTAAAAAACCCACGCTTGAAGGGCTGTTTAATTTTGTACCAAAAATTGTTTAAAAAATCCACACTTGAAGGGCTGTTGAATTTTGTACCAAAAATTGTTTAAAAAATCCACGCTTGAAGGGCTGTTGAGTTTTGTACCAAAAATTGCTCAAAAAATTCACGCTTGAAGGGCTGTTGAATTTTGTAGCAAAAATTGTTTAAAAAATCCACGCTTGAATAGCTGTTGAATTTTGGACCAAAATTTCTTTAAAAAATCCACGCTTGAATAGCTGTTGAATTTTGGACCAAAAATTCTTTAAAAAATCCACGCTTGAATAGCTGTTGAATTTTGGACCAAAAATTCTTTAAAAAATCCACGCTTGAATAGCTGTTGAATTTTGGACCAAAAATTCTTTAAAAAATCCACGCTTGAATAGCTGTTGAATTTTGGACCAAAAATTCTTTAAAAAATCAACGCTTGAATAGCTGTTGAATTTTGGACCAAAATTTCTTTAAAATTCCACGCTTGAATAGCTGTTGAATTTTGGACCAAAAATTCTTTAAAAAATCCACGCTTGAAGAGCTGTTGAATTTTGGACCAAAAATTGTTTAAAAAATCCACGCTTGAAGAGCTGTTGAATTTTGGACCAAAAATTGTTTAAAAAATCCACGCTTGAAGAGCTGTTGAATTTTGGACCAAAAATTGTTTAAAAAATCCACGCTTGAAGGGCTGTTTAATTTTGTACCAAAAATTGTTTAAAAAATCCACACTTGAAGGGCTGTTGAATTTTGTACCAAAAATTGTTTAAAAAATCCACGCTTGAAGGGCTGTTGAATTTTGTACCAAAAATTGCTTAAAAAATTCACGCTTGAAGGGCTGTTGAATTTTGTAGCAAAAATTGTTTAAAAAATCCACGCTTCAAGGGCTGTTGAACTTTGTACCAAAAATTGTTTAAAAAATCCGCGCTTGAAGGGTTGTTGAATTTTGTACCAAAAATTCTTTAAAAAATCCACACTTGAAGAGCTGTTGAATTTTGGACCAAAAATTCTTTAAAAAATCCACGCTTGAAGAGCTCATGAACTTTGGACCAAAAATTCTTTAAAAAATCCACGCTTGAAGGTCTGTTGAATTTTGGACCAAAAATTCTTTAAAAAATCCACGCTTGAAGAGCTGTTGATATTTGGACCAAAAATTCTTTAAAAAATCCACGGTTGAAGAGCTGTTGAATTTTGGACCAAAAATTCTTTAAAAAATCCACGCTTGAAGAGCTGTTGAATTTTGGACCAAAAATTCTTTAAAAAATCCACGCTTGAAAAGCTGTTGAATTTTGGACTAAAAATTCTTTAAAAAATCCACGCTTGAAGAGCTGTTAAATTTTGGACCAAAAATTCTTTAAAAAATCCACGCTTGAAGAGCTGTTGAATTTTGGACCAAAAATTCTTTAAAAAATCCACGCTTGAAGGGCTGTTGAATTTTGTACCAAAAATTGTTTAAAAAATCCACGCTTGAAGGGCTGTTGAATTTTGGAACAAAAATTCTTTACAAAATCCACGCTTGAAGGTCTGTTGAATCTTGAACAAAAATTCTTTAAAAAATCCACGCTTGAAGGGTTGTTGAATTTTGTACCAAAAATTCTTTAAAAAATCCACGCTTGAAGGGCTGTTGAATTTTGTACCAAAAATTCTTTAAAAAATCCACGCTTGAAGGGCTGTTGAATTTTGTACCAAAAATTCTTTAAAAAATCCACGCTTGAAGGGCTGTTGAATTTTGTACCAAAAATTCTCTAAAAAATCCACGCTTGAAGGGCTGTTGAATATTGTACCAAAAATTCTTTAAAAATCCAAATATTCTTTAAAAAATCCACGCTTGAAGGGCTGTTGAATTTTGTATAAAATTTCTTTAAAAATCCAAAAATTCTTTAAAAAATCCACGCTTGAAGGGATGTTGAATTTTGGACCAAAAATTCTTTAAAAAAATCTACGCTTTAAGGGTTGCTGAATTCTGGATCAAAAATTCTTTAAAAATTCACTTTTGATGGGCAGTTGGATATTAAACAAAAATTCTTTAAAAAATTCACGCTTATAGGGCTGTTCATTTTGAACAAAAATTCTTTAAAAATCCACGCTTGAAGGTCTGTTGAATCTTGAACAAAAATTCACGCTTGAAGATCTTTTGAATCTTGAACAAAAATTTTTAAAAATTTACGCTTGAAGGGCTGTTGAATTTTGTACCAAAAATTCTTTAAAAAATCCACGCTTGAAGGGCTGTTGAATTTTGTACCAAAAATTCTTTAAAAAATCCACGCTTGAAGGGCTGTTGAATTTTGTACCAAAAATTCTTTAAAAAATCCACGCTTGAAGGGCTGTTGAATTTTGTACCAAAAATTCTTTAAAAAATCCACGCTTGAAGGGCTGTTGAATTTTGTACCAAAAATTCTTTAAAAAATCCACGCTTGAAGGGCTGTTGAATTTTGTACCAAAAATTCTTTAAAAAATCCACGCTTGAAGGGCTGTTGAATTTTGTACCAAAAATTCTTTAAAAAATCCACGCTTGAAGGGCTGTTGAATTTTGTACCAAAAATTCTTTAAAAAATCCACGCTTGAAGGGCTGTTGAATTTTGTACCAAAAATTCTTTAAAAAATCCACGCTTGAAGGGCTGTTGAATTTTGTACCAAAAATTCTTTAAAAAATCCACGCTTGAAGGGCTGTTGAATTTTGTACCAAAAATTCTTTAAAAAATCCACGCTTGAAGGGCTGTTGAATTTTGTACCAAAAATTCTTTAAAAAATCCACGCTTGAAGGGCTGTTGAATTTTGTACCAAAAATTCTTTAAAAAATCCACGCTTGAAGGGCTGTTGAATTTTGTACCAAAAATTCTTTAAAAAATCCACGCTTGAAGGGCTGTTGAATTTTGTACCAAAAATTCTTTAAAAAATCCACGCTTGAAGGGCTGTTGAATTTTGTACCAAAAATTCTTTAAAAAATCCACGCTTGAAGGGCTGTTGAATTTTGTACCAAAAATTCTTTAAAAAATCCACGCTTGAAGGGCTGTTGAATTTTGTACCAAAAATTCTTTAAAAAATCCACGCTTGAAGGGCTGTTGAATTTTGTACCAAAAATTCTTTAAAAAATCCACGCTTGAAGGGCTGTTGAATTTTGTACCAAAAATTCTTTAAAAAATCCACGCTTGAAGGGCTGTTGAATTTTGTACCAAAAATTCTTTAAAAAATCCACGCTTGAAGGGCTGTTGAATTTTGTACCAAAAATTCTTTATAAAATCCACGCTTGAAGGGCTGTTGAATTTTGTACCAAAAATTCTTTAAAATATACACGTTTGAAGGGCTGTTGAATTTTGTACCAAAAATTCTTTAAAAAATTCACGCTTGAATGGCTGTTGAATTTTGAACAAAAGTTCTTTAAAAATCCACGCTTGAAGGTCTGTTGAATCTTGAACAAAAATTCTTAAAAAATCCACGCTTGAAGGTCTAATGAATCTTGAACAAAAATTCTTTAAAAATCCACGCTTGAAGGTCTGTTGAATCTTGAACAAAAATTCTTTAAAAATCCACGCTTGAAGGTCTGTTGAATCTTGAACAAAAATTCTTTAAAAATCCACGCTTGAAGGTCTGCTGAATCTTGAACAAAAATTCTTTAAAAATCCACGCTTGAAGGTCTGTTGAATCTTGAACAAAAATTCTTTAAAAATCCACGCTTGAAGGTCTGTTGAATCTTGAACAAAAATTCTTTAAAAATTTACGCTGAAGGTCTGATGAATCTTGAACAAAAATTCTTTAAAAATCCACGCTTGAAGGTCTGTTGAATCTTGAGCAAAAATTCTTTAAAAATCCACGTTTGAAGGACCGGTGAATCTTGAACAAAAATTCACGCTTGAAGGTCTGTTGAATCTTGAACAAAAATTCTTTAAAAATCCACGGTCTGTTGAATTTTGAACAAAAATTCTTTTAAAATCCACGCTTGAAGGGCTGTTGAATTTTGAACAAAAATTCTTTAAAAAATTCACGCTTGAATGGCTGTTGAATTTTGAACAAAAATTTTATAAAAATCCACCCATGAAGGTCTGTTTAATTTTTTTTTAATTCTTTAAAAATCCACGATTGAATGTCTGCTGATTTGTGGAAAAAATCCTAAAAAAGTCCTTTTTCTATCTAAGTCTTCCAAACATTTTTATCTCCTGTTACTTTGTGTTTGGTGACCCCTGTCTCTCTCTGTGTCCTATCTATACCTCCTTTGCTCTACTTCTGAAACTTTTCTTACCTTGATGTCTTATTGAAGTCTAAGGCATTTGAAGAGTTCACCAATAGAATGACAATGACAACAATGCAACACAATCTCTGCAACTATTCTTTGAGATTACAAAAGTAAAATGTCACTAGAAAAGAAAGAATAGAAAACTTTTAAAACATTTTTCTCCGTGATTTTTTCTTTTTTGTCAAAATATAAAGTTTTTGGTTTCAGTTTTTCAAAGAATCAAAAACGCACAATGCCATGGAAATGGAAAGAGACAGAAACTGTTTCCCGATTTTTTGAGAATATCATTAAAATTGTATGCAACAAACAGCTGGGAATGTGCTTAAATGATATTTTGTTGCGGACCAGCAGTGATACTTCCAACAACTTGTGCTAACAATGAATTGAATTTATAATAATGACAAATAAGTGTGGAGCGTAGTTAGAAAAGCGAGATGGACAAGTAAAAGTTCCTTCAGAATGCACAGAAATATCAAAAAATATAAAATATTGAGTGGGATAATGCGACGTATTATTTATATAAATTGAATTGTATATCTTGTCGTATAAGTGATGACAGCACTTACATATATGCCCCAGGTACATATTTAAATTATTTGAACTCCATGGCGTATAAGTGACGACAGCAGTTATACGCCCTATGGTCCGCATTAAAGTTATGCGATAATTTAGGTTCATTAGTAAATATTCCGTTTTCTATTTTTGCTTTATAAATAAAACTGTTCTTACGTCCAGACAAACAAATTCTTAAAAACAAACCATTCAAGTGTGAAATCCAAAGAAAATTAATTTGGTAATGTTCAAAGATAATCATTCAAACATTTCCAATAATACGCCTTAATTAGAAAATCCATTGTAAAATATCTTTGATTAGTTTTCTTATTTCTTAACCCTCACTGGGTGTTTGTCTCAAGCCTCCTCTCTAGGTTTGCCATAAAGTTCGTAAATTCCATTGAAATTGTCACTTCAATTGAAATTCATTTATGCTTGCCTTTCAATCCCTTACACCACCCACCGATCTCCGAATATTTCCATAAATCCTTTAACATGTTAAGCAATTCTACCCTTCAGGCCATTTCAAAATAATTATGTTTTATTCAAAGAACGCAAGTAATTAAATAACGCCAGAGCATAAAAAAATTCTGAAACACAATATAATTAAATTAATTAACTATTATTTATTTAACCGTAGGGTTAAAATAACAACGACCGAAGCATAACCGTGATTCCATGGAATTGAATTACAGATTTAATAATATTTATGGCGAGGGAAATATAATTATTGAAATAAAGGTAATTAAAGAAAATATGTAACTCGTCATGACCAGGGGTAGTTATTGCATATCGTTGAAGCCTTTCCATAACACAATGTTATAGACATAATCTAAAAATAATTCTAATGATTTGTTTCCACAATTCAAATCGAATATTTTCCTATTAATTCATATAAGCCGTAATGCTCATTGGTTTGCCCCCATAGTTTTGCCAATCGATTGCTGGGAAAGACATACCACGTGGGCCGATTCAATGAGAATAAGCAATTTTATTAATTCTATTTCAAGAAAATTTTTATGAATATTGCGAAAGCGAGTCACAACCATTTTCCATGGAAATATACGTTTTTTTTCTCGCTAGGTGAGTTTTTCTTACATCGTCCTTAATAATTATATTATTCAACAGAAGTTTAAGAATTATATTACGAATATTTCTTATAACTATGGTTTGCGAAATCTTGTCGGCGTATTAATACATCCAGCGGCATTCGAAGAAATATTATTATAAGAAAAATTATTATGAATTCAATATTTTTTGCAATCTAATATTTGTAAATAATTTTTTCATAAGCGTGGTTTTTTAAAGAATTTTTTTTCTTACGCGTGGATTTTTTAAAAAAATTATTTCTTAAACTTGGAATTTTTAAAGAATTTTTTTCTTAAGCTTGGGTTTTTTAAAGAATTTTTTTCTTAAGGGTGGATTTCTAAAGAATTTTTTTCTTAAGCGTGGATTTTTTAAATAATTTTTTTCTTAAGCGTGGATTTTTTAAAGAATTTTTTTCTTAAGCGTGGATTTTTTAAATAATTTTTTTCTTAAGCGTGGATTTTTTAAATAATTTTTTTCTTAAGCGTGGATTTTTGAAAGAATTTTTTTTTCTTAAGCGTGGATTTTTTAAAAATTTTTTTTCTTAAGCGTGGATTTTTTAAATAATTTTTTTCTTAAGCGTGGATTTTTTAAATAATTTTTTTCTTAAGCGTGGATTTTTGAAAGAATTTTTTTTTTCTTAAGCGTGGATTTTTGAAAAAATTTTTTTTTCTTAAGCGTGGATTTTTTAAAAAATTTTTTTTCTTAAGCGTGGATTTTTTAAATAATTTTTTTCTTAAGCGTGGATTTTTGAAAGAATTTTTTTTTTCTTAAGCGTGGATTTTTTAAAAATTTTTTTTTTCTTAAGCGTGGATTTTTGAAAGAATTTTTTTTCTTAAGCGTGGATTTTTTAAAGAATTTTTTTCTTAAGCATAGATTTTTTAAAGAATTTTTTTCTTAAGCGTGGATTTTTTAAAGAATTTTTTTCTTAAGCATAGATTTTTTAAAGAATTTTTTTCTTAAGCATAGATTTTTTAAAGAATTTTTTTCTTAAGCATAGATTTTTTAAAGAATTTTTTTCTTAAGCGTGGATTTTTTAAAGAATTTTTTCCATAAGTATTGATTTTTTAAGGAATTCTTTTTCTTAAGAGTACATTTTTTAAAGATTTTTTATGAGTGTGGTTTTTTAAAGAATTTTTTAAAAGTGTGGATCTTTTAAAGTGTATTTTTTTAAAAAAAGTTTTTCTTAAGCGTAGACTTTCTAAAGACTTTTTTCATTATAGGGCGTTTTTTTAAAGATTTTTTCAAAAAATTTGGATTTTTAAAGATTTTTCATAAGAGTGTATTTTTTAAAGAATTTTCGTTTCATAAGTGTGGATTTACAAAAAAAAGTAAAAGAATATGATAAGAATTTTTTTATAAATAAAAATATATATATAAGTATTCGATCAAATTATAAGCGTGGATAAGTTTTTTTTAAGCTGGGTTGTTTAAAGAATTTTTTTTAAGCGTGGATTTTTTAAAAAGATTTTTCATAAGCGTGGATTTTTTAAAGATTTTTTTCCAAAAATGTGGATTTGTAAAGATTTTTTTTCAAAAATGTGGATTTTTAAAGATTTTTTCCAAAAATGTGGATTTTTAAAGATTTTTCATAAGAGTAAATTTTTTTAAAAAAATTTTGTTTCAGAAGTGTGGATTTACAAAAAAAGTATAAGAATATGAAAAGAAGTTTTTTATAAATAAAAAAATATATATAAGTATTCAAAAAAATTATAAGCGTGGATATTTCTAAAAATTTTTTTATTACAAAATTTTATTTTTTTATAAATTCTTTATAAGCGAAATTTATTAGCGTGGATTTTTTATAAATATGTATTTTTTATCATTTTTTAATAAGCGTTGATTTAAAAAATATAAGATTGGATTTTAAAAAAATTAAAAGGGGCGAATTTAAACAAAAATTTAAACGAGGATTTAAAAAAGGATTTAAAAAAAATATATAAACGTGGATTGTTTAAAGATTTTTTTTTATAAAAGTGTATTTTAATAATTTTTTATAAGCGTGGATATAAAAAAATATAAGCGTAGATTTAAAAAAATTATAAGAGTGGATTTTTTTTAAATTATAAGCTCGGATTTTTAAAAAAAATTAAGCGTGGATTAAAAAAAGTCATAAGCTTGCATTTAAAAAAAAATTAAGCGTGGATTAAAAAAAAGTCATAAGCTTGCATTTTTTAAAACAAATTACAATCGTAGTTTTTTTTAAATTAATAAGCGTGGATTTTAAAAATATATAAGCATGGATTTAAAAGATATTATAAGCGTGTATTTAAAAAAATTATAAGTTTAAATTTTAAAACAATATAAGCGTGGAGTTAAAAAATTATAAGCGTGGATTTAAAAAAATTATAAGCGTGGATTTTTAAAAAAAATTATAAGCGTGGATATTTAAAAAAAATTATAAGAGTGGATATTTAAAAAAAAATTATAAGTGTGGATTTTTTTAAAAAAAATTTTAAGTGTGGATTTTTTAAAAAAAATCTTTGAAATGTGGATTTAAAAAATAATATGCTTGGATTTTTTAAAAAAAATTAAAGCGTGGATTTAAAAAAATATTTAAGCGTGGAATTTTTAAAATTTTTGTATAAAAGCGTATTTTTAATATTTTTTATAAGCGTGTACTTTTTAATAAATTTTTTATAAGAATTAATTTTTTAAAATTTTTTTATAAGCGTGGGTTTTTAAAACGGAAATTATAAACGTGGGTTTAAACCAAAATGTATAAGCCTGGATTTTAAGAATTTATGAGCGTGAATTAAAAGAAAAAACTTATAAGCGTGGATTTAAAAAAATTATAAGTGTGGATTTAAAAAAAAAATTATAAGAGTGGATTTTTTATAACAAAATTATAAGCGTGGATTTTTTAAAACAAAATTATAAGCGTGAATTTTTTAAAAAAATATATAAGCGTGGATTTTTTAAAAAATATATATAAGCGCGGATTTTTTTTAAAAAAAATATATAAGCCTGGATTTTTTAAAAAATATGTAAGCGCGGATTTTTTTAAAAAAAATATATAAGCGTGGAATTTTTAAAAAATATATAAGCGCGGATTTTTTAAAAAAAAATATATAAGCGTGGATTTAAAAAAATATATATAAGCGTGGATTTTTTAAAAAATATATAAGCGTGGATTTTTAAAAAAAATATATAAGCACGGATTTTTAAAAAAAATATATAAGCGCGGATTTTTTAAAAATATATATATATAAGCATGGATTTAAAAAAAATTCATATAAGCGTGGATTTTTAAAAAAATATAAGCGTGGATTTAAAAAAATATATAAGCGTGGATTTAAAAAAAAATATATAAGCGTGGATTTTGTAAAAACAAATATAAGCGTGGATATTTAAATAATATATAAGCGTGGATTTTTAAATAATATATATAAGCGTGGATATTTAAATAATATATAAGCGTGGATTTTTAAATAATATATATAAGCGTGGATATTTAAATAATATATAAGCGTGGATTTTTAAATAATATATATAAGCGTGGATATTTAAATAATATATAAGCGTGGATTTTTAAATAATATATATAAGCGTGGATATTTAAATAATATATAAGCGTGGATTTTTAAATAATATATATAAGCGTGGATATTTAAATAATATATAAGCGTGGATTTTTAAATAATATATATAAGCGTGGATATTTAAATAATATATAAGCGTGGATTTTTAAATAATATATATAAGCGTGGATATTTAAATAATATATAAGCGTGGATTTTTAAATAATATATATAAGCGTGGATATTTAAATAATATATAAGCGTGGATTTTTAAATAATATATATAAGCGTGGATATTTAAATAATATATAAGCGTGGATTTTTAAATAATATATATAAGCGTGGATATTTAAATAATATATAAGCGTGGATTTTTAAATAATATATATAAGCGTGGATATTTAAATAATATATAAGCGTGGATTTTTAAATAATATATATAAGCGTGGATATTTAAATAATATATAAGCGTGGATTTTTAAATAATATATATAAGCGTGGATTTTTAAAAAAAATATATGTATATAAGCGTGGATTTTTTAAAAAAATATATGTATATAAGCGTGGATTTTTTAAAAAAATATATGTATATAAGCGTGGATTTTTTAAAAAAATATATGTATATAAGCGTGGATTTTTTAAAAAAATATATGTATATAAGCGTGGATTTTTTAAAAAAATATATGTATATAAGCGTGGATTTTTTAAAAAAATATATGTATATAAGCGTGGATTTTTTAAAAAAATATATGTATATAAACGTGGATTTTTTAAAAAAATATATGTATATAAGCGTGGATTTTTTAAAAAAATATATGTATATAAGCGTGGATTTTTTAAAAAAATATATGTATATAAGCGTGGATTTTTTAAAAAAATATATGTATATAAGCGTGGATTTTTTAAAAAAATATATGTATACTAGCAAAATACCCGCTACTTCGTATGCGGAAAAGGAATAATATTCAAAAAAATATTTAATATGGTGAACACTGAACATTTTTATGTACTAATTTGAATTGATATTTAATTTCTTTCAAGTACTGTTCGTACACGTTTTATTCGAATCTCAAAAAAAGACCTCTACACTTCAACAGCGGCGTACATTTTAAATTATAGTCCATGTTTTATAAGAACGGTATGGGTATTTTGAAACTTTTATCCACATTTTCCAACCGAATTTTGGAATTTGTGATATCAAAATGTAGAAAACCGATCGATTCCCCGGTCAGGCAACATCAAATTTTCAACGGTGGCAAAATATCCCTCAATAATGACATTTCCTGAGTATTTCAGCCATGTAAATCTTCTCGACAAGTGGTGTCGTAAGGCACGCCGTTCGAACTCGGCGATAAAAAGTAGGTCCCATATCATTGAGCTAATATGAAACGGGGTGTCTATGGAACAATTATTACATTATTTAGAAACCGAATTCATGTTAATATAGAAACAATAGTACATTATTCAGTAAAATTTTTAGAATCCAGAACCTTAGCTCATATGTTACAGTTTTAGCTCTACTTGTTCACCCAATGCCAATGGTATTACATGTAGAAACCTTTCATACATTTAAAGGTCGATTTTAATAAACATTCTGATCTAATCTCAACAGTGATCCTCACAACAAATTTCATTTATCGATTCACTCAATACCAGTGCTTCAATATTTAGTATAACTTAATACTTCTAGTACATTTATTGTACTACCACTTCTAACAATGAACCTGACAAATAAATAATATACCAGAATTCCACTTCTATTCCTTAGACCAATACCAAATGTTTTGCATTGCATTTAGTACATTTCGTATTTCTCAATAAGTCAGCCAGCCCTCAGACTAATTTCAGAATTTGTATGCATTTCAAAAAATCCTTATCTAAACACCAACACCATACCTCATACAACAATTGGAAATTCCACCTTTAACCCTTCCAGCAACGCCAAAATGGTACCAAATTCAGTACTTATAATATGTATAAGTTAAAAAACTACTGTCTTTTATCCAAAACTAAATCAAAATCGCATAATCGTATACATAATAAAGAATTTCACAATTTCATCTCTACTAATTTACACAATAACAATTTGAACCAAATTCTGTGCCATTTTGTAATTTTCGTACACTTATTGTAGGTATATCCACAACCACATCCATATCTCAACCCTACTGATGTGTAGGTAGAGGGTCAATAATACCAAATTTCCGAATTCCATCTCTATTCATAATACTATTAATACTTTTTGTATGAAAATGCGATTTTCAATAACTATCTCCAACAGTAATTCCAAATTTCAGGATTCCAACCTATCCGTCCACCCAAAACTAAATTGTACCAAATTTAGTACCATTTATTACTTTTCGTAACCATAAGTACGAACTTTCAAAACTATCTCAGTCCTACACTCCAGCAGTAATCTAAATTTCAGGATTCCAGCTCTCTCCGTTAACCCAAATCCAAATTGAACCAAATTTAGTACCATTTAGTACTTTTCGTACACATAAGTACGAACTTCCGAAACTACCTCAATCCTACACTCCATAAGTAACCTTAATTCCAAACTTCAGGATTCCAGCTCTATCGGTCCACCTAAATTTAAATTGTACCAAATTTAGTACCATTTAGTACTTTCCGTACCCATAAGTAACAATTTCCAAAACTAACTCAATCCTACAGTCCAACAGTAATCTTAATTCCAAATTTCAGGATTCTCTCTATTCGTTCACCCAAATCTAAATTGTACCAAATTTTGTACCATGTAGTACTTTCCGTACCCATAAGCATGAATTTCCAAAACTACCTCAGTCCTTCAATCCATCAGTAATCTTAATTCCAAATTTTAGGTTTCCAGGCCTATCCAAATCCAAATTTTACCAAATTTAGTACCATTTAGTAATTTCCGTACCCATAAGTACGAATTTCCAGAACTACACTCCAAAAGTAATTTTAATTCCAAATTTCAGGATTAGTACTTTTCGTACCCATAAGTACGAGTTTCCAAAACTATCTCAGTCCTTCACTCCATCTGTAATCTTAATTCCAAATTTCAGTTTTCCAGGTCTATCCAAATCCAAATTTTACCAAATTTAGTACCATTAAGTACTTTTCGTACACATAAGTATGAATTTCCAAAACTACCCCCATATTTCACTTCGACTGTAATCTAAATTTCAAATTTCAGGTTTTCAGCTCTATCCGTTCACCCAAATACAGATTGTACCAAATTTAGTACCATTTATTACTTCTCGTACACATATGTAAGTACGAACTTCCAAAATCATTTCCTTATATCAACACCACTTCCCAACCTTGATTGCCATACCAAATTTGAAGATTGTATATCCGCTCAAAATATACAATTGGTACCAAATTTAGTAACTTTCAGAACTTTTTGTACACTTATAGGTGGTATTTCCAAAAGCCATACCAAAGGGTTCTCTCTATAACTCTCCATCAGTGACTCTCGTTCCAAATTTCAGAATTTTAGCTCTTCCCGTTTGCCTAATACCATGGATACCATATTTTGTACGAAATAAGTACGAAATTGCTGGGTTCCAGCTCTATTCGTTCAACCAAATCCAAATTGTACCAAATTTAGTACCATTTAGTACTTTTCGTAAACAAAAGTACTAAAACTACCCCATATATCAATCGTACACTTCAACAGTTATCTTAATTCGAAATTTCAAGTTTCCAGCTCTATCCGTTCATCCAAATCCAAGTTGTACAAAATTCAGTACCATTTAGAACTTATCGTACACATAAGTACCCATTTCGAAAACTACCCCATATCGCAATCCTATACTCCGTCAGTAATCTTAATTCCAAATTTCAGGTTTCTAGCTCTATCCGTTCATCCAAATCCAAGTTGTACTGAATTTAGTACTTTTCGTACACATAAGTACGAATTTCCAAAACTACCCCTATTTCTCAATCCTATACTCCGTCAGTAATCCTAATTCTAAATTTCAGATTTCCAGCTCCATCCTTTCACCCAAATCCAAATTGTACTAAATTTAGTACCATTTAGTACTTTTCGTACACATGAATACGAATTTCACAAACCATTTCTTTTTATAAACACCACTTCCCAACCTTCATTTCCATACCAAATTCCAAGTTTCTAGCTAAATCCGTTCAAAATATACAATTGGTACTAAATTTAGTACTTGTCGTACACTTGGAGGTCGAATTTCCCAAAACCCATTGGTACATCTTTCTAACTCTCCATCAGTTACCCTCATTCCAAATTTCAGAATTCTAGCTCTTCCCGTTTGCCTAATACAAAGGGTACCATATTTAGTACCTTTTAGTACTTTTCGTACCCTTATAGGTCGAATTTCCCAAAACCCAGCCTTATCTCACCCCTACACACCGACAGCAACCCACAGTCAAAATTTCAGCTTTCTAGCTTCAGCGGTTTCGTCTGGGCGATGATATACATGTCACTCACTCACTCACTCACTCACTCACTCAGTCATCACTAAGCTCTTTTATATATATAGATAAGCGTGGATTTTTTAAAAAAATATATGTATATAAGCGTGGATTTTTTAAAAAAATATATGTATATAAGCGTGGATTTTTTAAAAAAATATATGTATATAAGCGTGGATTTTTTAAAAAAATATATGTATATAAGCGTGGATTTTTTAAAAAAATATATGTATATAAGCGTGGATTTTTTAAAAAAATATATGTATATAAGCGTGGATTTTTTAAAAAAATATATGTATATAAGCGTGGATTTTTTAAAAAAATATATGTATATAAGCGTGGATTTTTTAAAAAAATATATGTATATAAGCGTGGATTTTTTAAAAAATATATGTATACAAGCGTGGATTTTTTAAAAAAATATATGTATATAAGCGTGGATTTTTTAAAAAAATATATGTATATAAGCGTGGATTTTTTAAAAAAATATATGTATATAAGCGTGGATTTTTTAAAAAAATATATGTATATAAGCGTGGATTTTTAAAAAAATATATGTATATAAGCGTGGATTTTTTAAAAAAATATATGTATATAAGCGTGGATTTTTTAAAAAAATATATGTATATAAGCGTGGATTTTTTAAAAAAATATATGTATATAAGCGTGGATTTTTTAAAAAAATATATGTATATAAGCGTGGATTTTTTAAAAAAATATATGTATATAAGCGTGGATTTTTTAAAAAAATATATGTATATAAGCGTGGATTTTTTAAAAAAATATATGTATATAAGCGTGGATTTTTTAAAAAAATATATGTATATAAGCGTGGATTTTTTAAAAAAATATATGTATATAAGCGTGGATTTTTTAAAAAAATATATGTATATAAGCGTGGATTTTTTAAAAAAATATATGTATATAAGCGTGGATTTTTTAAAAAAATATATGTATATAAGCGTGGATTTTTTAAAAAAATATATGTATATAAGCGTGGATTTTTTAAAAAAATATATGTATATAAGCGTGGATTTTTTAAAAAAATATATGTATATAAGCGTGGATTTTTTAAAAAAATATATGTATATAAGCGTGGATTTTTTAAAAAAATATATGTATATAAGCGTGGATTTTTTAAAAAAATATATGTATATAAGCGTGGATTTTTTAAAAAAATATATGTATATAAGCGTGGATTTTTTAAAAAAATATATGTATATAAGCGTGGATTTTTTAAAAAATATATAAGCGCGGATTTTTTAAAAAAAATATTTAAGCGTGGATTTAAAAAAAATATATATAAGCGTGGATTTTTTAAAAAATATATAAGCGCGGATTTTTTAAAAAAAATATTTAAGCGTGGATTTAAAAAAAATATAAAAGCGTGGATTTTTAAAAATAAATATATAAACGTGGATTTAAAAAAAAAAAATATATAAGCGTGGATTTTTAAAAAATATATAAGCGTGGATTTAAAAAAAATATAAAAGCTTGGATTTTTAAAAATAAATATATAAGCGTGGATTTAAAAAAATATATAAGCGTGGATTTAAAAAAATATAAAAGCGTGGATTTTTAAAAAAATATATATAAGCGTGGATTTTTTAAAAAAAAATATAAGCGTGGATTTAAAAAAAATATAAGCGTGGATTTAAAAAAAAATATAAACGTGGATCTTTAAAAAAAATTATAAGAGTGGATTTTTAAAAAATATATAAAAGCGTGGATTTAAAAAAAATTTTAAGCGTGGATTTAAAAAAAATTTTAAGCGTGGATTTTTAAAAAAAAAATTTATAAGCGTGGAATTTTTAATGATCTTTTTTTCAGATGAGTTGATTTTTTACTGAATTTTTTCAGAAGTGAGGATTTTTAAGATTTTTTCAATGGATCTTTTAAATCTGCTTTAAAAGAACCTCATGTTCTGTGGTGTTCCTCCCATTAGAAGACATTGGTTCTCATTGCCATTGTCTTCTAAAAGAAGATCTTGTGGTTTCCTGTAAGAGGATCTCATGGTCTTCTATACGAAGACATCATGGTCTTCCATAAAAAGACTTCTTGAACTTCTCTAAGAAAAAACCATGGTGTTCTTCCTTAAGGAGTCCTCATGGTCTTCCCTACGAAGACCTTTTGTCCTCCCTAATAACACCGTATGATCTTCCCTTCGAGGACGTCATGGTCCTCACACGGAAAAAGTCACGTTCTTCCCTAGGAAGACCTCATTAATAAGACCTCTTGTCTTCAAAAAAAAGACCCCATGGTTTTCTTTAAGAACACCTCATGTTTTCCTAAAATTCCTCATGTTATTCTTTAAGTAGATCTCTTGTATTTCGAAGAAGACCCTATGGTCTTCCCTAAGGTGAATCAGGTTTCCATAAGAAAACCTGATTGTTCTCTATAAGAAGTCCTAAGAAGAATTCCTCGTGGTCTTCTATAAGAAGAAGACTTCATGTTCTGTCCTACGAGTGCTTCTTGTCTTCCCTTAGAAGGCTACATATTCTTCCGTAATAAGACCTATTGCTTTTCCTAAGAAGACCTTTTGCCTTCAGTAAGAAGAACTCGAGACTTCATGGTCTCCTAAAACCGTATGGCCTGCTTTCGAAAGACCTGCTTTGGCCTTCCATAAGAAGAGTTCGTGGCCTTCTATGTCTAGATCTTATTACCTTTTTTGATTAGGCCTTCAAGCGCCATCAGACCATTAAAAAGGAAATTTTTAATATTTTTTCAAATATTTTTTAATATTTTTTCCATATTCTATTACAAAATTAAAAAAAGCCACACCTCACACTGGCACATGTACATACATATGGATTCAAATCTGTCTTTGAAACAGATACCACACAAAAATATTTTGCTGATATCTCAAATGTTTTATTCATTTATTATTTTAATTTGCTTTCGTCGATCTCCTCCCCCCACCTGCCCCTTAACATGGCAGCAAAACATATGTCTCAAATGGTTATTTTCAGCAATAAAACATACAACAACAAAAATAAACTTCAGTCACAGAGCCTAAAAATATGCCAACAATGAAACGTTATGGCATTCAACATCATTACAAAAGAAAAGAAGATGATGAAGAAGATGCAAAAGGAATAATGTTATATTTTCATATTTTTAATTAAATTGCTTTAATAAATGTGAGGGATATAATTTATATGGCAATTTTTATGTAAAGGGGACATGGTGAGAGTATTCATAACGTCTGATTCTATTCTTCTTCTTTGTCTGTTTTAAAAAGCAAAAAACACAATTGAATGGAAAATATGATTTGTCACTCTCCTTTCATGCCTGCAAACAAATCAAAACATTAGAAGAAGAGCAAAAAAAAAAATGTATAATTTAATACCTACCGAAGCTTCATTTGTTTTTTTGTTTGTCCTTTGAACTCTGTTACCATGACATAATAATTGCATGACATACATACATATGTATGGCTTTGTAGTCAATGAAAGATTCATAATACATTCATAATAATAATGATGAAATATAATTTGCTGATAGACAACTTTTAAATTGGCTTAAATATACACTGTATAAAATTAAAAAAAAGAATAAATAAAATGAGAATTGAAATTTGAATCCATATGCAATTATATGAATTCAAATTAAGACTAATTGAATATGTACATATGTATATATTTATATACTTTGGTTTATAGAAATAATATCCACCTAATAGATATTTTCTCAACCAAGTAACCAACAGGTGTGGAGAATATTTATTCAACCAACAGGCTGGATTTAAAAAATATTTTTATTTTAATTTTTTTTATGAGTGGATTTTTTAAAAAAAATATTTTTTGCAACAAACAACTAGGCGTGGATTTTTTTAAAAAATATTTTTTGCAACAAACAACTAGTCGTGGATTTTTTAAAAAATATTTTTTGCAACAAACAACTGGGCGTGGATTTTTTAAAAAATATTTTTTGCAACAAACAACTAGGCGTTGATTTTTTAAAAAATATTTTTTGCAACAAACAACTAGGCGTGGATTTTTTAAAAAATATTTTTGCAACAACCAACAAGGCGTGGATTTTTTAAAAAATATTTTTTGCAACAACCAACAAGACGTGGATTTTTTAAAAAATATTTTTTGCAACAAACAACTAGGCGTGGATTTTTTAAAAAATATTTTTTGCATCAAACAACTAGTCGTGGATTTTTTAAAAAATATTTTTTGCAACAAACAACTGGGCGTGGATTTTTTAAAAAATATTTTTTGCAACAAACAACTAGGCGTTGATTTTTTAAAAAATATTTTTTGCAACAAACAACTAGGCGTGGATATTTTAAAAAATATTTTTGCAACAACCAACAAGGCGTGGATTTTTTAAAAAATATTTTTTGAAACAACCAACAAGACGTGGATTTTTTAAAAAATATTTTTTGCAACAAACAACTAGTCGTGGATTTTTTAAAAAATATTTTTGCAACAAACAACTAGGCGTGGATTTTTTTAAAAAATATTTTTTGCAACAAACAACTATGTAGGCGTGGATTTTTTAAAAAAATATTTTTGCAACAAACAACTAGGCGTGGATTTTTTAAAAAATATTTTTTGCAACAAACAACTAGGCGTGGATTTTTTAAAAAATATTTTTTGCAACAAACAACTAGGCGTGGATTTTTTAAAAAATATTTTTTGCAACAAACAACTAGGCGTGGATTTTTTAAAAAATATTTTTTGCAACAAACAACTAGGCGTGGATTTTTTAAAAAATATTTTTTGCAACAAACAACTAGGCGTGGATTTTTTAAAAAATATTTTTTGCAACAAACAACTAGGCGTGGATTTTTTAAAAAATATTTTTTGCAACAAACAACTAGGCGTGGATTTTTTAAAAAATATTTTTTGCAACAAACAACTAGGCGTGGATTTTTTAAAAAATATTTTTTGCAACAAACAACTAGGCGTGGATTTTTTAAAAAATATTTTTTGCAACAAACAACTAGGCGTGGATTTTTTAAAAAATATTTTTTGCAACAAACAACTAGGCGTGGATTTTTTAAAAAATATTTTTTGCAACAAACAACTAGGCGTGGATTTTTTAAAAAATATTTTTTGCAACAAACAACTAGGCGTGGATTTTTTAAAAAATATTTTTTGCAACAAACAACTAGGCGTGGATTTTTTAAAAAATATTTTTTGCAACAAACAACTAGGCGTGGATTTTTTAAAAAATATTTTTTGCAACAAACAACTAGGCGTGGATTTTTTAAAAAATATTTTTTGCAACAAACAACTAGGCGTGGATTTTTTAAAAAATATTTTTTGCAACAAACAACTAGGCGTGGATTTTTTAAAAAATATTTTTTGCAACAAACAACTAGGCGTGGATTTTTTAAAAAATATTTTTTGCAACAAACAACTAGGCGTGGATTTTTTAAAAAATATTTTTTGCAACAAACAACTAGGCGTGGATTTTTTAAAAAATATTTTTTGCAACAAACAACTAGGCGTGGATTTTTTAAAAAATATTTTTTGCAACAAACAACTAGGCGTGGATTTTTTAAAAAATATTTTTTGCAACAAACAACTAGGCGTGGATTTTTTAAAAAATATTTTTTGCAACAAACAACTAGGCGTGGATTTTTTAAAAAATATTTTTTGCAACAAACAACTAGGCGTGGATTTTTTAAAAAATATTTTTTGCAACAAACAACTAGGCGTGGATTTTTTAAAAAATATTTTTTGCAACAAACAACTAGGCGTGGATTTTTTAAAAAATATTTTTTGCAACAAACAACTAGGCGTGGATTTTTTAAAAAATATTTTTTGCAACAAACAACTAGGCGTGGATTTTTTAAAAAATATTTTTTGCAACAAACAACTAGGCGTGGATTTTTTAAAAAATATTTTTTGCAACAAACAACTAGGCGTGGATTTTTTAAAAAATATTTTTTGCAACAAACAACTAGGCGTGGATTTTTTAAAAAATATTTTTTGCAACAAACAACTAGGCGTGGATTTTTTAAAAAATATTTTTTGCAACAAACAACTAGGCGTGGATTTTTTAAAAAATATTTTTTGCAACAAACAACTAGGCGTGGATTTTTTAAAAAATATTTTTTGCAACAAACAACTAGGCGTGGATTTTTTAAAAAATATTTTTTGCAACAAACAACTAGGCGTGGATTTTTTAAAAAATATTTTTTGCAACAAACAACTAGGCGTGGATTTTTTAAAAAATATTTTTTGCAACAAACAACTAGGCGTGGATTTTTTAAAAAATATTTTTTGCAACAAACAACTAGGCGTGGATTTTTTAAAAAATATTTTTTGCAACAAACAACTAGGCGTGGATTTTTTAAAAAATATTTTTTGCAACAAACAACTAGGCGTGGATTTTTTAAAAAATATTTTTTGCAACAAACAACTAGGCGTGGATTTTTTAAAAAATATTTTTTGCAACAAACAACTAGGCGTGGATTTTTTAAAAAATATTTTTTGCAACAAACAACTAGGCGTGGATTTTTTAAAAAATATTTTTTGCAACAAACAACTAGGCGTGGATTTTTTAAAAAATATTTTTTGCAACAAACAACTAGGCGTGGATTTTTTAAAAAATATTTTTTGCAACAAACAACTAGGCGTGGATTTTTTAAAAAATATTTTTTGCAACAAACAACTAGGCGTGGATTTTTTAAAAAATATTTTTTGCAACAAACAACTAGGCGTGGATTTTTTAAAAAATATTTTTTGCAACAAACAACTAGGCGTGGATTTTTTAAAAAATATTTTTTGCAACAAACAACTAGGCGTGGATTTTTTAAAAAATATTTTTTGCAACAAACAACTAGGCGTGGATTTTTTAAAAAATATTTTTTGCAACAAACAACTAGGCGTGGATTTTTTAAAAAATATTTTTTGCAACAAACAACTAGGCGTGGATTTTTTAAAAAATATTTTTTGCAACAAACAACTAGGCGTGGATTTTTTAAAAAATATTTTTTGCAACAAACAACTAGGCGTGGATTTTTTAAAAAATATTTTTTGCAACAAACAACTAGGCGTGGATTTTTTAAAAAATATTTTTTGCAACAAACAACTAGGCGTGGATTTTTTAAAAAATATTTTTTGCAACAAACAACTAGGCGTGGATTTTTTAAAAAATATTTTTTGCAACAAACAACTAGGCGTGGATTTTTTAAAAAATATTTTTTGCAACAAACAACTAGGCGTGGATTTTTTAAAAAATATTTTTTGCAACAAACAACTAGGCGTGGATTTTTTAAAAAATATTTTTTGCAACAAACAACTAGGCGTGGATTTTTTAAAAAATATTTTTTGCAACAAACAACTAGGCGTGGATTTTTTAAAAAATATTTTTTGCAACAAACAACTAGGCGTGGATTTTTTAAAAAATATTTTTTGCAACAAACAACTAGGCGTGGATTTTTTAAAAAATATTTTTTGCAACAAACAACTAGGCGTGGATTTTTTAAAAAATATTTTTTGCAACAAACAACTAGGCGTGGATTTTTTAAAAAATATTTTTTGCAACAAACAACTAGGCGTGGATTTTTTAAAAAATATTTTTTGCAACAAACAACTAGGCGTGGATTTTTTAAAAAATATTTTTTGCAACAAACAACTAGGCGTGGATTTTTTAAAAAATATTTTTTGCAACAAACAACTAGGCGTGGATTTTTTAAAAAATATTTTTTGCAACAAACAACTAGGCGTGGATTTTTTAAAAAATATTTTTTGCAACAAACAACTAGGCGTGGATTTTTTAAAAAATATTTTTTGCAACAAACAACTAGGCGTGGATTTTTTAAAAAATATTTTTTGCAACAAACAACTAGGCGTGGATTTTTTAAAAAATATTTTTTGCAACAAACAACTAGGCGTGGATTTTTTAAAAAATATTTTTTGCAACAAACAACTAGGCGTGGATTTTTTAAAAAATATTTTTTGCAACAAACAACTAGGCGTGGATTTTTTAAAAAATATTTTTTGCAACAAACAACTAGGCGTGGATTTTTTAAAAAATATTTTTTGCAACAAACAACTAGGCGTGGATTTTTTAAAAAATATTTTTTGCAACAAACAACTAGGCGTGGATTTTTTAAAAAATATTTTTTGCAACAAACAACTAGGCGTGGATTTTTTAAAAAATATTTTTTGCAACAAACAACTAGGCGTGGATTTTTTAAAAAATATTTTTTGCAACAAACAACTAGGCGTGGATTTTTTAAAAAATATTTTGCAACAAACAACTAGGCGTGGATTTTTTAAAAAATATTTTTTGCAACAAACAACTAGGCGTGGATTTTTTAAAAAATATTTTTTGCAACAAACAACTAGGCGTGGATTTTTTAAAAAATATTTTTTGCAACAAACAACTAGGCGTGGATTTTTTAAAAAATATTTTTTGCAACAAACAACTAGGCGTGGATTTTTTAAAAAATATTTTTTGCAACAAACAACTAGGCGTGGATTTTTTAAAAAATATTTTTTGCAACAAACAACTAGGCGTGGATTTTTTAAAAAATATTTTTTGCAACAAACAACTAGGCGTGGATTTTTTAAAAAATATTTTTTGCAACAAACAACTAGGCGTGGATTTTTTAAAAAATATTTTTTGCAACAAACAACTAGGCGTGGATTTTTTAAAAAATATTTTTTGCAACAAACAACTAGGCGTGGATTTTTTAAAAAATATTTTTTGCAACAAACAACTAGGCGTGGATTTTTTAAAAAATATTTTTTGCAACAAACAACTAGGCGTGGATTTTTTAAAAAATATTTTTTGCAACAAACAACTAGGCGTGGATTTTTTAAAAAATATTTTTTGCAACAAACAACTAGGCGTGGATTTTTTAAAAAATATTTTTTGCAACAAACAACTAGGCGTGGATTTTTTAAAAAATATTTTTTGCAACAAACAACTAGGCGTGGATTTTTTAAAAAATATTTTTGCAACTAACAACTAGGCGTGGATTTTTTAAAAAATATTTTTTGCAACAAACAACTAGGCGTGGATTTTTTTAAAAAATATTTTTTGCAACAAACAACTAGGCGTGGATTTTTTAAAAAATATTTTTGCAACAAACAACTAGGCGTGGATTTTTTAAAAAATATTTTTTGCAGCAACAAACAACTAGGCGTGGATTTTTTAAAAAATATTTTTTGCAACAAACAACTAGGCGTGGATTTTTTAAAAAATATTTTTTGCAACAAACAACTAGGCGTGGATTTTTTAAAAAATATTTTTTGCAACAAACAACTAGGCGTGGATTTTTTAAAAAATATTTTTTGCAACAAACAACTAGGCGTGGATTTTTTAAAAAATATTTTTTGCAACAAACAACTAGGCGTGGATTTTTTAAAAAATATTTTTTGCAACAAACAACTAGGCGTGGATTTTTTAAAAAATATTTTTTGCAACAAACAACTAGGCGTGGATTTTTTAAAAAATATTTTTTGCAACAAACAACTAGGCGTGGATTTTTTAAAAAATATTTTTTGCAACAAACAACTAGGCGTGGATTTTTTAAAAAATATTTTTTGCAACAAACAACTAGGCGTGGATTTTTTAAAAAATATTTTTTGCAACAAACAACTAGGCGTGGATTTTTTAAAAAATATTTTTTGCAACAAACAACTAGGCGTGGATTTTTTAAAAAATATTTTTTGCAACAAACAACTAGGCGTGGATTTTTTAAAAAATATTTTTTGCAACAAACAACTAGGCGTGGATTTTTTAAAAAATATTTTTTGCAACAAACAACTAGGCGTGGATTTTTTAAAAAATATTTTTTGCAACAAACAACTAGGCGTGGATTTTTTAAAAAATATTTTTTGCAACAAACAACTAGGCGTGGATTTTTTAAAAAATATTTTTTGCAACAAACAACTAGGCGTGGATTTTTTAAAAAATATTTTTTGCAACAAACAACTAGGCGTGGATTTTTTAAAAAATATTTTTTGCAACAAACAACTAGGCGTGGATTTTTTAAAAAATATTTTTTGCAACAAACAACTAGGCGTGGATTTTTTAAAAAATATTTTTTGCAACAAACAACTAGGCGTGGATTTTTTAAAAAATATTTTTTGCAACAAACAACTAGGCGTGGATTTTTTAAAAAATATTTTTTGCAACAAACAACTAGGCGTGGATTTTTTAAAAAATATTTTTTGCAACAAACAACTAGGCGTGGATTTTTTAAAAAATATTTTTTGCAACAAACAACTAGGCGTGGATTTTTTAAAAAATATTTTTTGCAACAAACAACTAGGCGTGGATTTTTTAAAAAATATTTTTTGCAACAAACAACTAGGCGTGGATTTTTTAAAAAATATTTTTTGCAACAAACAACTAGGCGTGGATTTTTTAAAAAATATTTTTTGCAACAAACAACTAGGCGTGGATTTTTTAAAAAATATTTTTTGCAACAAACAACTAGGCGTGGATTTTTTAAAAAATATTTTTTGCAACAAACAACTAGGCGTGGATTTTTTAAAAAATATTTTTTGCAACAAACAACTAGGCGTGGATTTTTTAAAAAATATTTTTTGCAACAAACAACTAGGCGTGGATTTTTTAAAAAATATTTTTTGCAACAAACAACTAGGCGTGGATTTTTTAAAAAATATTTTTTGCAACAAACAACTAGGCGTGGATTTTTTAAAAAATATTTTTTGCAACAAACAACTAGGCGTGGATTTTTTAAAAAATATTTTTTGCAACAAACAACTAGGCGTGGATTTTTTAAAAAATATTTTTTGCAACAAACAACTAGGCGTGGATTTTTTAAAAAATATTTTTTGCAACAAACAACTAGGCGTGGATTTTTTAAAAAATATTTTTTGCAACAAACAACTAGGCGTGGATTTTTTAAAAAATATTTTTTGCAACAAACAACTAGGCGTGGATTTTTTAAAAAATATTTTTTGCAACAAACAACTAGGCGTGGATTTTTTAAAAAATATTTTTTGCAACAAACAACTAGGCGTGGATTTTTTAAAAAATATTTTTTGCAACAAACAACTAGGCGTGGATTTTTTAAAAAATATTTTTTGCAACAAACAACTAGGCGTGGATTTTTTAAAAAATATTTTTTGCAACAAACAACTAGGCGTGGATTTTTTAAAAAATATTTTTTGCAACAAACAACTAGGCGTGGATTTTTTAAAAAATATTTTTTGCAACAAACAACTAGGCGTGGATTTTTTAAAAAATATTTTTTGCAACAAACAACTAGGCGTGGATTTTTTAAAAAATATTTTTTGCAACAAACAACTAGGCGTGGATTTTTTAAAAAATATTTTTTGCAACAAACAACTAGGCGTGGATTTTTTAAAAAATATTTTTTGCAACAAACAACTAGGCGTGGATTTTTTAAAAAATATTTTTTGCAACAAACAACTAGGCGTGGATTTTTTAAAAAATATTTTTTGCAACAAACAACTAGGCGTGGATTTTTTAAAAAATATTTTTTGCAACAAACAACTAGGCGTGGATTTTTTAAAAAATATTTTTTGCAACAAACAACTAGGCGTGGATTTTTTAAAAAATATTTTTTGCAACAAACAACTAGGCGTGGATTTTTTAAAAAATATTTTTTGCAACAAACAACTAGGCGTGGATTTTTTAAAAAATATTTTTTGCAACAAACAACTAGGCGTGGATTTTTTAAAAAATATTTTTTGCAACAAACAACTAGGCGTGGATTTTTTAAAAAATATTTTTTGCAACAAACAACTAGGCGTGGATTTTTTAAAAAATATTTTTTGCAACAAACAACTAGGCGTGGATTTTTTAAAAAATATTTTTTGCAACAAACAACTAGGCGTGGATTTTTTAAAAAATATTTTTTGCAACAAACAACTAGGCGTGGATTTTTTAAAAAATATTTTTTGCAACAAACAACTAGGCGTGGATTTTTTAAAAAATATTTTTTGCAACAAACAACTAGGCGTGGATTTTTTAAAAAATATTTTTTGCAACAAACAACTAGGCGTGGATTTTTTAAAAAATATTTTTTGCAACAAACAACTAGGCGTGGATTTTTTAAAAAATATTTTTTGCAACAAACAACTAGGCGTGGATTTTTTAAAAAATATTTTTTGCAACAAACAACTAGGCGTGGATTTTTTAAAAAATATTTTTTGCAACAAACAACTAGGCGTGGATTTTTTAAAAAATATTTTTTGCAACAAACAACTAGGCGTGGATTTTTTAAAAAATATTTTTTGCAACAAACAACTAGGCGTGGATTTTTTAAAAAATATTTTTTGCAACAAACAACTAGGCGTGGATTTTTTAAAAAATATTTTTTGCAACAAACAACTAGGCGTGGATTTTTTAAAAAATATTTTTTGCAACAAACAACTAGGCGTGGATTTTTTAAAAAATATTTTTTGCAACAAACAACTAGGCGTGGATTTTTTAAAAAATATTTTTTGCAACAAACAACTAGGCGTGGATTTTTTAAAAAATATTTTTTGCAACAAACAACTAGGCGTGGATTTTTTAAAAAATATTTTTTGCAACAAACAACTAGGCGTGGATTTTTTAAAAAATATTTTTTGCAACAAACAACTAGGCGTGGATTTTTTAAAAAATATTTTTTGCAACAAACAACTAGGCGTGGATTTTTTAAAAAATATTTTTTGCAACAACCAACTTTTTGAAAATCTTCTCTTAAACTACCAGAAATGATTCACCTTACGCTTCACATATAATATTGTTTATTTAGCTTTAAGAAGAAAATCCCTTCCCTGCACCTTCAACTGCAGTTTAGAAACCAATGCAGAATAAAGAAAAAACAAACCAAGAAAAAATGGGATATCAACTTAGCTACCCTTCCTTGTGTTACTCGCCAGTCACACGTTGAAAACTTTCTTAAGCAAATTTGTTGTTGTTTTTGTAGTTCTTTGCTACCTTATGTTCCGCGAAATCTTCATTTATCTTTTATGCCACAATTGAGACAAGACATGACAAGTTCAGAATTTAAAAACAAGAAAAAAGGAAACATAGTAAAAAAAAACTTTACTCCTTTACAAATACCTAGCTAAAGGAGTCGCGATGAAGTGCAGCTGTGAGGTGGAGTAGCTACGAGACATCCATGTCCAATACCCGTAGCCCTTTGTTAGACAAAAAACCGTAACATGAAAACTGTGCAGGGATAGCAGAAAAGTGCCACTGGATCTGATGCAGTCTGTTGTTTATCCAATTGAGAATACCTTGACTGACAGCTGCACAAAAGATTGTAGATAATGTTGATGCGAAGAAGAGGAAAACTGAGAAAAACAAAGGGATTAAAATGTGAAATTTATAACAAACAAAATTTAATATATCAATGTTGGTGTTTGAAGGTTGGTGGTTGGAAGGTTTTTTACATTGTTTAAAAAAGTTAAACTTTATAAATGGGAAAATATATTGATTATGAATTATATCATGGGAATGCAAGAGGAAACCTCTCTTCAATTTAAGACAAGAAATTAATCAACTTCTATCCAATGTGGTCTATGTGACGGCTTTTGGTCTTTGAAAAAAATATTTTTTAAAAAAATCCACTCCTTTTGTTCTTTGATTTTTTTTTAAACCCACGCCTTTTGTTCTTTGATTTTTTTTAAACCCACGCCTTTTGTTCTTTGATTTTTTTTTAAAAATCCACGCCTTTTGGTCTTGGAAAAAAATATTTTTTAAACAAATTCAAGCCTTTTGGTCTCTGAAAAAAATATTTTTTAAAAAATCGACGCCAGTTGGTCTATGATAAAAATATTTTTAAAAAATCCACGACTATTGGTTTTGATAAAAATATTTTTAAAAAAATTCACGCCTATTGGTCTTTGATAAAAATATTTTTAAAAAAAAATCCACGATTTTTGGTCTTTAAAAAATATATGTAGCGCCCAAAAGTCTCATAGTTCGTTTTTGGGTTTCATTATTTAATCTTCGTCATAATTTACACTATTCCTCGTATTATCCGTTGCATAAAATTATCATGAATCTTAAATTATCATGTTTTCGTATATGAAGGAGTTAATTGCGTTCAATTTGCACAAAAAAAACTCCTAGTGGTAGAGTTATAAATTAAATACGCATGCCAATTAAGCAGAGCCCCTAGCGGTACATAGTGGTACTGGAGTGATGTTTGCATGTTCCTGTCATGTGGTGACAGTTCAAGTGATCGTCATCGACTGACAGTTGACCTGCAGTAATCGTATAAAAGGAGGTGCCTTTCACATACTCGAGGCAGTCGTCTGTTGACGATTGTCGAGGTAAGGTGGTTGGTTAGAAGAAACGGCGTGCAACCTTGGTTGAATTGAGTCGAAGTATTCTAAACAATATTCCTTGGCTCATAGTGTGGACTGAACCAAGGCGAAGGGTGGGTGTGTAGCAATATACACTATTCTCTAGCTGTGCGGACGGAATACTACACTGAAGTGGATACTCATCGGGCCGCCATGTTGTCTGCCACCATATTCGTCGAAATTCATCGGGCTGCCGTATTGTCAAGCCGCTGCCACCATCATTCGTCGATACTCATCGGGCCGCTGCATTGTCAAGACGCTGCCACCATATTCGTCAATTTTCATCGGGCCGCCGTAGTGATATGTCTTTTTATTAAATAAACTGTTTATAACGTTTTCTGAAAAACATTGTGCTTTTCTCTCCTTCATGTTTCCAAATCAAAAATAAATTCTTGTGACCACTCTGGCCCCCGCTGAACCTGCCCCAGCTTCATAGTGAAAACACGTCGTCACAAATATCAAAAACAAAATCCACGTCTATTTGGTCTAAGAAAAATTATTGTTTAAAAAGTCTTTGAAATAAAATATTTTTTAAAAAACACACGCCTTTGATCTTTGAAAAAAATATTTTTAAAAAAATCCACGACTATTGGTATTTGAAAAAAAATGATTTTTAAAAAAAATCCACGCCTGTTGGCCTTAAAAAAATTTTGTTAAAAATCCATGCATTTTGGTCTTTAGAAAAAAAAATTTTTTTTAAAAAAATTCAAGCCTTTGGTCCTTGAAAATCTTTTAATTAAAAAATCTACGCCTGTTGGTCTTAAAAAATTATGTTTTTTAAAACACCACGCCTTGGTCTTTGGAAAAAAATATTAAAAAAAAACCCGAAGCTTTTGGTCCTTGAAAATATTTTAATTAAAAAATCCACGCCTGTTGGTCTTTGAAATAAAATATTTTATAAAAATCCACTCTTTTGGCCTTTGAAAAATAAATATTTTTTTTAAAACCCACGCCTTTTGGTCTATTCAAGCCTTTTGGTCCTTGAAAATATTTTAATTAATTAAATTCTACGCCTGTTGGTTTTTGAAAAAATATTTTTTTTTTAAATCCACTTATTATTTTAAAAATCCGAGCCTTTTGGTCCTTGAAAATATTTTTATTAAAAAGCCTGTTGGTCGTTGAAAAAATTTTGTCTAAAAAACTCCACGCCTGCTGGTCTTTGAAAAATATTTTTTTAAAAAAATCCACGCCTGTTGGTCTTTGAAACATATTTGTATAAAAGAATTCAACAACACAAAACAAAACATTGTTCCACAACATCCCAGATTTCTCTCATATCAATGAGTGCACCCCGATTCATATTTAGCTCAATGATATGGGACCTACTGTTTATCGCCGAGTCCGAACGGCGTGTCTTAAGACACCACTTATGGTGTCTTTAAAAAAAAAAAAAAAAACACCACGCCTGATGGTCGTTGAAAAATAATTTTTTAAAAAAACTCCACGCCTGTTGGTCGTTGAAAAATATTTATTTTTTAAATCCACGCCTTGTTGATGTTTGAAAAATATTTGTTTTTTTTATCCACGCCTTGTTAATGTTTGAAGAATATTTAAAAAATCCACGCCTTGGTGATGTTTGAAAAATATCTTTTAACAAATCCAAGCCATGTTGGCATTTGAATAAAAAAAATAAAAAACTTCACGACTATTGGTCTCTGAAAAAAAATTTAAAAAAATCCAAGCATTTTTAGTCTTTGAAAAAATATTTTTAAATAGATCCACGACCTTTGGTCTTTAAAAAAATATTTCTTAAAAAAATCCACGCCTTTGGTCCTTAAAATTCTTTTAAATAAAAAATCTACGCCTGTTGTTCTAAAAAAAAAATATTGTTAAAAAATCCATGCTTTTTGGTCTTGGAAATTTTTTTTTTTAAAAATCCAAGCCTTTGGTCTTTAAAATTCTTTTAATTAAAAAAATCTACGCCTGTTGGTCTTAAAAAAATATATTTTTTTAAATCTACGCATTGGTCTTTGGAAAAAAAATATTTTTTAAAAAACCCAAAACTTTTGGTCCTTGAAATTTTAATTAAAAAATCCACGCCTGTTGAAAGAAAATAATTTTTAAAAATCCACGCCTGTTGGTCTTTTAAAGAAAATATTTTTTTTTTAAAAATCGACGCCTTTTGATCTTTGAAAAAAACATTTTTTTGTAAATCCAAGCCTTTTGGCCCTTGAAAATATTTTTGTTAAAAAATCCAAGCTTTTTGCATGTTAAAAACTATTTTTGTTAAAAAATCCAAGCTTTTTGGATGCTAAAAACTATTTTTTAAAAATCCACGCTTGCTGGTCTCTGAAAAAATATTTTTTTAAAAATCCACGCTTTTTGGCATTTGAAAAAGAAATATTTTTTTAATTCACGCCTTTTTGTTGTTATTTCAGCAAACGTTTATTTATGACTAAAAATTCATACAATGAAAATTGTGTATAACAAGAGGGAAAATATGTATGCCTTGTAAAATCACAATTAAAGAAAAGTTAACATTTGTCAAGGCTAACATGATTCAAAAACAAAAAACTATTTATAAGACAAAGTACTTCGTATATTTCAACACCTCCCCTCGAAGTGCGCCGTCTTATAATCCTCCAGTTACTCCAAGTTCTTGAATACATTTTAGATGCTATGCTGAAGTTAGCCCCTTTGTAAGTACATCAGCTGCCATATCTTCAGTCCTCTTGCATTCTAAGTTGATATATCCTTCGTTTTGTTTTTGATGAATAAATTGATATCGGACGTCAATTGGCTTTGTTCGCGAATGATATCTAATGCTTTGAATTAACTTCTGAGCACTCTGACTATCGTTGAAAATTTGTATTGGAGTTGCCGCTATGCCAATTTCTGCCAAAATACGTCGATAAAGCGACTGTTCTCTGCTTCCGAGCTTCCCAAGTAATTGCGCCTTCAGACAAGATAAAAGCATATCCAGAATAAGAGAGTCCGTCTGATAGGTTCGATCCCCAATCTGCATCTACAACTCCATATAATGGTAAATTGCTTCTGGTGTATTTGAGTCCTTGATTGATCGTTCCTTTAAAATATCGCAATATTCGTTTTGCCGCTTGCCAATCTTCAGCACCATATTTTGAATTGAACTGACTTAAATTTTTTTTACGGCATATGCTAAATCTGGCCTTGTATTCACTGCTAAGTACATCAGTGCCCCAATTAAACTTTGGTATGGAAATTGTTTCATTGTTTCCAAGTCAGGTTGTGAGGGTTTTTCCAATTTGCTTTGTATTTCCAACGGTGTATTCACTGGTTTGCAATTCTCCATTCCAAAACTATTCAGTATTGCTTTAATATATTCTTTTTGATTTATTGAAATCATGTTACATTTCAAATCGTGACAAAATTCAATTCCGGTGTATTTCTTCACTTTTCCGAGGTCTTTCATTTCAAATGATTCTGCTTAGGACTTTTTAATGTAATTTATCATCTTTCTGTTATTCGACGCATTCAGCAGGTCATCCACGTAAACCGTAACCATTGTAAGTTCTTTCCCATTTCTTTTGATAAACAAACAAGGATCCGCTTTTGATGCAACTAATCCTAGTTGTTCGAGTTTTGTACTCAGCTTTTGATACCATTTCAAACTAGATTGTCGCAGTCCATATATAGCCTCCACAAGTTTACATACTGGATCTTGACATGATTTCCATTTGCGCATCCACTTTTATGCAATCTTCTCAGCCGCATCACTTTTTTGCTTACTTGTTCCAACTGTTTCACCTCGGTATAACTTTTGCAACATTTGTTCCAAATATTCAGGAATTTCCAAAAAACGTTTTCGTGGAGATCTCCATTCAGGTAAGCTGTGACGAAGTCCAGTTGATGCATTTCAAGTTTCTTTTCTACTGCTACTGCCGATATAAGACGAATAGTTGATGCTCTAGCAACCGGCGAATAAGTGTCTGTAAAGTCCTCCCCTGGACGTTGGGAGCATCCTTTCGCGCCTTTCTTTTGTTGTCCGCTTTGGTTCGTAAAACAAATCTATTAACGATGATTTTTCTGTATTCAGTTATTTCCCAAGTTCCATTTAATATTTGTGCTACAAATTCATCCTCGATAGCTAACGTCCATTTTACACAATCTGCGGAATTTAATGCTTCTTCGCAGGAAATTGGGTCCTCTGTAAAAACTGCATTGACGAATTCACAATCTTCATAAGACTCGTCGTCCTCTTCGGTTTTGTGTTGTCTTCAATTACATTTGTTTCAATTTTGCTGGTATTTTTTTCGGTCGACCACGCTTTCCAGTACGAACAATGCGGATTTTCAGCTTGTTGTTGCACATTTTCTTCCTCAGTTGAATATTCCGAGTATTCATCTATTTTTTGGCTATCTTGCATGCACTCAATCGTCTCGTGATGCCCGTCTCTTCTAAATACTTACTAAACTCTTTGTTGATATATTCGGTTCCATTATCCGTTTGTAAAAATTTTATCTTCTTACCGGTGGAAAGTTCCGCTGAATTCTTAAACTTCTTGAACGTTTTGAACACATCCGATTTCTTTTGCAAAAAATGTACCTCGCTGTATCTTGAATAGTCATCAATGAATGTGACGAAATATTTTGAATTTGCATGCGAATTTACTAGCATCGGACCACAGACGTCACTGTGAACCACCTCCAATAGTTCCGTTGTACGTTTCTCATTGCTACTTTGGAAACGTCCTCGTGTTTGCTTCGCACTCAAGTACACTTTGCAACTGTTGACAACTGTTGCTGGGTTCGTATTTTTATTCCTTGAGCCATTTTACCATTTGCCGGCGCTTTCAAATCACCCTCATTTATGTGACCTAACCGTTGATGCCACATATCCATATCATTAAACGTAACCACTACTGCGCTAGCTGAATCAACCGATTGCCGCAAAAATATACAGATTTCCACTTCGGTCTGCTTTGCACTGAACTTCATTTCCTTCCTTAATTTTTGCTTCATTTTTGTCAAAAATCACCTTGTATCCTTTGTCCGTTAACTTCGATACCGAGAGTAAATTGGTTCTCAAATCTTCGACGTACATTCCATCTCTCACCCTAAATGTTTGCTCCTTTTTACCTCCGGCAGCATTTATTCGTATATAGCCCACACCTGAAATATTACTTAACTCACCATTTGCTAACCATAAGCTCTTATCAATCTTCTTCATTGTCTGAAAATTCTCTTTATTCGCGACATGTGCGAGGAACACCCGCTGTCCAAACACAATTCATTTGACATATCCAGGAAATTGAAGCCAGCCTGAATGCTGTTGAACATTGACCTTTCTTGCTTATCTCCTTTTGCTTCAACCAAATTTGCATTTTGTTTAGACCGGCAATTTCTAGTGAAATGTCCAAATTTTCCGCAATTGAAACATCCCTTTGTATTTTTGATATTTTTTTCGGTCTTCTCTCTCTGTTGGCATTTGTATATTTTCCGTTGTTTCCATATTTCTTCGGCTTGGCATATAAGGCATTTTGCTCGTCCCTTTCGGTCTTTGATCTACGAGATTGGTCCTCTTCCAATATTTTTACTCTTAGAACTTCGGGCGTTGGTAACTCGTCTCCGGTTTCGAGAGCGCAACGAAATGTCTCGAATGAATCAGGCAAACTAAATAACAATAAAATTTTAAATCCACGCTTTTTGGTTTTAGAAAAAATATATTTTTTTAAAAATCCACTCCTTTTGGTCTTTGACAAATTATTTTGTAAAAATCAGAGCCTTTTGGTCCTTGAAAATATTTTTATTAATACTTCCAAGCCTGTTGGTCGTTGACAATTTTTTTCTACTCCACGCCTGCTGGTCGTATTTTTTTTATAAAAAATCCCCGCCTGTTGGTCTCTGAAAAATATTTTTATAAAAAATCCACGCCTGTTGGTTTTTGAAAAATATTTTTTTAAAAAACTCCATCTCTGTTGGTAGTTGAAAAATATTTAAAAAAATCCACTTTTTGGTATTTGAAAATATTTTATTTTTAATCCACGCATGGCGAATGTTTGAAAAATATTTTTTTTAAATCCATGCCTTGCTAAAGTTTGAAAAATATTTTTTAAAAATCCACACCTTGTTGATGTTTGAAAAATATATATTTTTTAAGTCCATCCTCGCAAATGCTTGAAAAATATTTTTTAAAAATCCACACCTTGTTGATGTTTGAAAAATATATATTTTGTAAGTCCATGTCTTGCAAATGTTTGAAAGATCCTTTTTTAAACAAAACTGTTAATGTTTGAAAAATATTACTTTAAAAAAATCCACGCCTTGCTGATGCTTGAAAAATATTTTTTCAAAACAAATCCACGCCTTGTTGGTATTTGAAAAATATTTTTTAAATCCACCACTATTATTCAAACTCAGGAAAGGAAGAGGGTCTGTGTTGCGTATGAGTGCTGACAACACTTATTCGCCTCAACATTTCATGAACAATTAACTTTAAATATTTGATTTTTTATGAACATATTAAAGTTTATTACAATTTAACGTAACCTTTTCCTTCCTTTCTAATTAAATGCTTCATAAAATTTGTGAATTTTCCTCCTCTACCATTGAAAGTTAATATAATGTTTTAATTTCTCTATAATTTAATTACAACAATAAAAATTTTATTTCATGCAAAAAAAAAAAAAAACAGAAAATGTCAATTTATCTTTAAATTGAATTTTACAACAGACTTCATGAATTATGCACAAAATATTATTGCTGATTAATGTACTGCAAAATAACATTAAAAATTTAATTTGAATCGTTTTTCCCTGTCTCTAGGAATTATTTAATGATTTGTGCTAATGTTTGTTGTCGACGACATGACTGACGACAGGATATGATGAGTTAATGAAAGTTAACATTTCTAGACATAAAGTTAATGTTGTGCAAAATTGTTGGGATAATGACATTTGTGATGTTTAATTGTTATACAATGTGCATATTCCTAAGGGAAAAAATTTGGGAGATTGTTAGATTAGTTCTATAATAATATTCTCAATTAAATAATTGTAGATAATTGAAATAAATTTTAAGCTAAACTATTCTCTGTGCTTAGTTATTGCTGTTTAATTTTATCACTTTAAATTTTATTAAAATAAAATGTTATTAAAGTTTACAAGGGAATGGTGATCTAGGTGGCGTATAAGTGTCGACAGCATTTATACGCCTCATATACAATAAACTTTGAATATATTTCCATCCTGAATAAACTTTGTGAAAAAAGAATATATACCACTTGTTTGTTAAGAACGTAAGTGAAATTGCGTCCATCTGTGGCAGCCAGAAATTCTATTTTTTTTTCTCGGTTTTGTATTTCGAACAAAACTTTCATTATTGTCTAGTCTTGTGAAACCGCCAACGGTCTACATTCACATTTACAACATACACACATTGTATTCTCCACTTGTTCCCACAATAGAAAGGAATCTCTAAAGCTAAACTGAATATTATAATGAAAGCCACATTTGACAGTAAAACTGTTGTACAAAACATAATCAAAGACACCTAACCTAACATATTAACATTTGACAATATTATGCATGTTTGTGGCATGTTGTTGAAATGTATTTGAAGAGTTGGCTGGTCTCCCTTTATAGGAGAAATATTTAAATATGCAAACGTTAAATTGGTAGCCGGTATTTTTTATTAAGAACGTAAAGATTTTTAAACCGCCATCGAGTACAGATGCCACAGAAATTATTGTATAAGCAGTACAAACTATTAAGGGCTACATGTGGCGTATAACTGACGATATGAATTATACGCAGGGCTGTATTGAAAATGAGAATTAACAATTAACAAGCGCTGTTTAAATGCGTTTTCGAAGCCGGTGACCAATTAAGGGCGGACAGTTATGAACTGTTTGAGGGTTTTTGGTATTAAAAAAGTCCTGAATGGTTACTGAACCCTGAAGAATATTTTTGCAGGCCAATACAAGACGTGGATTATGTAGAGAATATTTTTTCCTAACAACACAAGACGTGGATTATTTAAAGAATATTTTTTCCCAACAACACAAGACGTGGATTATTTAAAGAATATTTTTTCTCAACAACACAAGACGTGGATTATTTAAAGAATATTTTTTCTCAACAACACAAGACGTGGATTATTTAAAGAATATTTTTTCTCAACAACACAAGACGTGGATTATTTAAAGAATATTATTATTTCGGGACAACACAAGACGTGGATTATCTTAAGGATATTTGTTCTTGTGGTGGTCTGTATGTAAAATGTAAATATTCAGTTATTAAAGTTTTTTAAGCCCCAATAATTTCACTGAAAGCATGAAGAATTCATGATATGACAGTAGCTGTAGAATCCTTACCATTTTCGATATACTCTGCGTATTTTATTCATAAAGGTTTGTCAGTATAAACAACAAAATAAACATTTCCCTTTCCAAATAGAAAAAAAAACCGTAGCAACTCAACAATTCAAAAATTCTACGACGGGAAAAGAACTCAACAAGCTGCAGTGATAAAAGATAAAAAATATGCACACATGATATGTCGAATGAATAAATGCAACAACATAGCCAGCTGAGGCATTGCCTGGGAAACTGGGGTATTTCAATAAAACAAAAATCCCTGAAAAACCCCGTAAAGAAGAACATAAAACAAAACATGTGGAATGCACCACAGCTGGTAGTAGTCATCAACACGCTCACATACTTTTGCAAAAATATATATCAACAGATAACAACAGAAGCACAAACACACTCGCACTTATTTGTTTTTGGAATGTATGTAAGTTTTTTTGCATACAAAAAAATTATTCTTTCCGGATATGTTTACAACATCAACAGTTGCACCACTTTAACATTCCTGACTTCGCAATGCACTGCACCACCACCGTACATATGTGAACGAAAAATACGCAACGAAAAAATCTTGATTTTCTTTTGTCTGCTAGTGCCTGGCCTGGCCCTGTTTACTCTGAAAGTTGTAGAGAATTTAAGCCAAGTGGCTTAAAAATGCAACACTCATGTTCTGCATGAAGTAATCCTGTTTCCGCCATTGCAGTTATGTGGAGCTGTTTTTTGGTGTGTATGTGGAATAAATTTGGTTGTGAAAGAAGAAATTCTAAAACTTCTAACAATCAACAAATGTAAAGAAATTTTATTTGACAAAATTTTGGGGTTTCACTAATTGGTGCCTCTTGAAAGATTCTAAAAATGCTATACAATTTATGGAAAAAGGGTTTTAAGAACAAAAGGCTTAAAGGTCAAGAAGGTGTCTTTTATTTGAAGACCTAGATATGTGACACTGGGGCGTATAATGCATGATGTCATGTATACGCACGGTGGCCATACTTTTGGGTGGGAATTGAGCACATAACTTCGGTTTTCTTTAAATAATCCACGTCTTGTGTTGTTGAGAAAAAATATTCTTTAAATAATCCACGTCTTGTGTTGTTGAGAAAAAATATTCTTTAAATAATCCACGTCTTGTGTTGTTGAGAAAAAATATTCTTTAAATAATCCACGTCTTGTGTTGTTGAGAAAAAATATTCTTTAAATAATCCACGTCTTGTGTTGTTGAGAAAAAATATTCTTTAAATAATCCACGTCTTGTGTTGTTGAGAAAAAATATTCCTTAAATAATCCACGTCTTGTTTTGTTGAGAAAAAATATTCTTTAAATAATCCACGTCTTGTGTTGTTGAGAAAAAATATTCTTTAAATAATCCACGTCTTGTGTTGTTGAGAAAAAATATTCTTTAAATAATCCACGTCTTGTGTTGTTGAGAAAAAATATTCTTTAAATAATCCACGTCTTTTGTTGTTGAGAAAAAATATTCTTTAAATAATCCACGTCTTGCGTTGTTGAGAAAAAATATTCTTTAAATAATCCACGTCTTGCGTTGTTGAGAGAAAATATTCTTTAAATAATCCACGTCTTGCGTTGTTGAGAGAAAATATTCTTTAAATAATCCACGTCTTGCGTTGTTGAGAAAAAATATTATTTAAATAATCCACGTCTTGCGTTGTTGAGAAAAAATATTCTTTAAATAATCCACGTCTTGCGTTGTTGAGAAAAAATATTCTTTAAATAATCCACGTCTTGCGTTGTTGAGAAAAAATATTCTTTAAATAATCCACGTCTTGCGTTGTTGAGAAAAAATATTCTTTAAATAATCCACGTCTTGTGTTGTTGAGAAAAAATATTCTTTAAATAATCCACGTCTTGTGTTGTTGAGAAAAAATATTCTTTAAATAATCCACGTCTTGTGTTGTTGAGAAAAAATATTTTTTAATAATCCACGTCTTGTGTTGTCCCGAAGAAGATATTGTTTTGCTTTAAAAACGTTCTCTAAAACTGATGTCACAATGTCTTCCATAACAATATGGGATCTTGGGGCGTATGACTGGCGACAGCAGTCATACGCCATATGGACACAGACTTTACAAAATATCACCTTATTGCATGCGCTTCAGGAATATAATTTGCGCTGTTAGATGTACGACAGACGTTGAAACGTATGATTTTTTTTATTGAAAATGCACGTGAGCACTCCCTTCTATCAAAATAAATTATTTCCCTGACAAAAAATTGCCGTATAATTTTCATTCTACTATAACTCCATCAATGCTAGGAAAAAATATTTGATCTGTAATATTAAATTTGTTTCATGAATATTTTCCAAACCTTCACTATGAATAAGCAACTACAAATAGACCTTTAAACCGTACTATATTCATACATATATTTTAATTTCCATTTTTTGTAATCATAACCATATTAAAGTAGCCCATATTAACATACAATATACACATGTACGGACATATGTTGGGGTTTGTAAACGAAACCAACGAAGCATATGTGTGTGTGTTCTGTGTTGTCCCGAGTAACATATGTTGTCATTTCCTATTTTCCTGAGCCATGTTTTATGTTATATGTAGGTTGGTTTGTGTGTCTCTGTATGGTTTGCGTACAGTTTTTTTATTCAGTTTCCTTTTATGTATTATTTTTTATGTTAACACAAAGAATGCTATGGCCCAGATTTTCCTTGGCGAATGTTACATAAAGTCTAAAGCAATAGGAAATTGAAGAATTTCTTAAAGATTGTCAGGTAATAGGGAACATTTTTTGATTTGAAATTTCATTGATTTTATAAATAAATATTTTTTCATGCGTGGATTTTTTTAAATAAATATTTTTTTCATGCGTGGATTTTTTTAAATAAATATTTTTTCATGCGTGGATTTTTTTAAATAAATATTTTTTTCATGCGTGGGTTTTTTAAATAAATATATTTTCATGCGTGGATTTTTTTAAATAAATATTTTTTCATGCGTGGATTTTTTTAAATAAATATTTTTTTCATGCGTGGGTTTTTTAAATAAATATATTTTCATGCGTGGATTTTTTAAATAAATATTTTTTCATGCGTGGATTTTTTTAAATAAATATTTTTTTCATGCGTGGGTTTTTTAAATAAATATATTTTCATGCGTGGATTTTTTAAATAAATATTTTTTCATGCGTGGATTTTTTAAATAAATATTTTTTCATGCGTGGATTTTTTAAATAAATATTTTTTCATGCGTGGATTTTTTAAATAAATATTTTTTCATGCGTGGATTTTTTAAATAAATATTTTTTCATGCGTGGATTTTTTAAATAAATATTTTTTCATGCGTGGATTTTTTAAATAAATATTTTTTCATGCGTGGATTTTTTAAATAAATATTTTTTCATGCGTGGATTTTTTAAATAAATATTTTTTCATGCGTGGATTTTTTAAATAAATATTTTTTCATGCGTGGATTTTTTAAATAAATATTTTTTCATGCGTGGATTTTTTTAAATAAATATTTTTTTCATGCGTGGGTTTTTTAAATAAATATATTTTCATGCGTGGATTTTTTAAATAAATATTTTTTCATGCGTGGATTTTTTTAAATAAATATTTTTTTCATGCGTGGGTTTTTTAAATAAATATATTTTCATGCGTGGATTTTTTAAATAAATATTTTTTCATGCGTGGATTTTTTAAATAAATATTTTTTCATGCGTGGATTTTTTAAATAAATATTTTTTCATGCGTGGATTTTTTAAATAAATATTTTTTCATGCGTGGATTTTTTAAATAAATATTTTTTCATGCGTGGATTTTTTAAATAAATATTTTTTCATGCGTGGATTTTTTAAATAAATATTTTTTCATGCGTGGATTTTTTAAATAAATATTTTTTCATGCGTGGATTTTTTAAATAAATATTTTTTCATGCGTGGATTTTTTAAATAAATATTTTTTCATGCGTGGATTTTTTAAATAAATATTTTTTCATGCGTGGATTTTTTAAATAAATATTTTTTCATGCGTGGATTTTTTAAATAAATATTTTTTCATGCGTGGATTTTTTAAATAAATATTTTTTCATGCGTGGATTTTTTAAATAAATATTTTTTCATGCGTGGATTTTTTAAATAAATATTTTTTCATGCGTGGATTTTTTAAATAAATATTTTTTCATGCGTGGATTTTTTAAATAAATATTTTTTCATGCGTGGATTTTTTAAATAAATATATTTTCATGCGTGGATTTTTTAAATAAATATTTTTTCATGCGTGGATTTTTTAAATAAATATTTTTTCATGCGTGGATTTTTTAAATAAATATTTTTTCATGCGTGGATTTTTTAAATAAATATTTTTTCATGCGTGGATTTTTTAAATAAATATTTTTTCATGCGTGGATTTTTTAAATAAATATTTTTTCATGCGTGGATTTTTTAAATAAATATTTTTTCATGCGTGGATTTTTTAAATAAATATATTTTCATGCGTGGATTTTTTAAATAAATATTTTTTCATGCGTGGATTTTTTAAATAAATATTTTTTCATGCGTGGATTTTTTAAATAAATATTTTTTCATGCGTGGATTTTTTAAATAAATATTTTTTCATGCGTGGATTTTTTAAATAAATATTTTTTCATGCGTGGATTTTTTAAATAAATATTTTTTCATGCGTGGATTTTTTAAATAAATATTTTTTCATGCGTGGATTTTTTAAATAAATATTTTTTCATGCGTGGATTTTTTAAATAAATATTTTTTCATGCGTGGATTTTTTAAATAAATATTTTTTCATGCGTGGATTTTTTAAATAAATATTTTTTCATGCGTGGATTTTTTAAATAAATATTTTTTCATGCGTGGATTTTTTAAATAAATATATTTTCATGCGTGGATTTTTTAAATAAATATTTTTTCATGCGTGGATTTTTTAAATAAATATTTTTTCATGCGTGGATTTTTTAAATAAATATTTTTTCATGCGTGGATTTTTTAAATAAATATTTTTTCATGCGTGGATTTTTTAAATAAATATTTTTTCATGCGTGGATTTTTTAAATAAATATTTTTTCATGCGTGGATTTTTTAAATAAATATTTTTTCATGCGTGGATTTTTTAAATAAATATTTTTTCATGCGTGGATTTTTTAAATAAATATTTTTTCATGCGTGGATTTTTTAAATAAATATTTTTTCATGCGTGGATTTTTTAAATAAATATTTTTTCATGCGTGGATTTTTTAAATAAATATTTTTTCATGCGTGGATTTTTTAAATAAATATTTTTTCATGCGTGGATTTTTTAAATAAATATTTTTTCATGCGTGGATTTTTTAAATAAATATTTTTTCATGCGTGGATTTTTTAAATAAATATTTTTTCATGCGTGGATTTTTTAAATAAATATTTTTTCATGCGTGGATTTTTTAAATAAATATTTTTTCATGCGTGGATTTTTTTAAATAAATATTTTTTCATGCGTGGATTTTTTAAATAAATATATTTTCATGCGTGGATTTTTTAAATAAATATTTTTTCATGCGTGGATTTTTTAAATAAATATTTTTTCATGCGTGGGTTTTTTAAATAAATATATTTTCATGCGTGGATTTTTTAAATAAATATTTTTTCATGCGTGGATTTTTTAAATAAATATTTTTTCATGCGTGGATTTTTTAAATAAATATTTTTTCATGCGTGGATTTTTTAAATAAATATTTTTTCATGCGTGGATTTTTTAAATAAATATTTTTTCATGCGTGGATTTTTTAAATAAATATTTTTTCATGCGTGGATTTTTTAAATAAATATTTTTTCATGCGTGGATTTTTTAAATAAATATTTTTTCATGCGTGGATTTTTTAAATAAATATTTTTTCATGCGTGGATTTTTTAAATAAATATTTTTTCATGCGTGGATTTTTTAAATAAATATTTTTTCATGCGTGGATTTTTTAAATAAATATTTTTTCATGCGTGGATTTTTTAAATAAATATTTTTTCATGCGTGGATTTTTTAAATAAATATTTTTTCATGCGTGGATTTTTTAAATAAATATTTTTTCATGCGTGGATTTTTTAAATAAATATTTTTTCATGCGTGGATTTTTTAAATAAATATTTTTTCATGCGTGGATTTTTTAAATAAATATTTTTTCATGCGTGGATTTTTTAAATAAATATTTTTTCATGCGTGGATTTTTTAAATAAATATTTTTTCATGCGTGGATTTTTTAAATAAATATTTTTTCATGCGTGGATTTTTTAAATAAATATTTTTTCATGCGTGGATTTTTTAAATAAATATTTTTTCATGCGTGGATTTTTTAAATAAATATTTTTTCATGCGTGGATTTTTTAAATAAATATTTTTTCATGCGTGGATTTTTTAAATAAATATTTTTTCATGCGTGGATTTTTTAAATAAATATTTTTTCATGCGTGGATTTTTTAAATAAATATTTTTTCATGCGTGGATTTTTTAAATAAATATTTTTTCATGCGTGGATTTTTTAAATAAATATTTTTTCATGCGTGGATTTTTTAAATAAATATTTTTTCATGCGTGGATTTTTTAAATAAATATTTTTTCATGCGTGGATTTTTTAAATAAATATTTTTTCATGCGTAGATTTTTTAAATAAATATTTTTTCATGCGTGGATTTTTTAAATAAATATTTTTTCATGCGTGGATTTTTTAAATAAATATTTTTTCATGCGTGGATTTTTTAAATAAATATTTTTTCATGCGTGGATTTTTTAAATAAATATTTTTTCATGCGTGGATTTTTTAAATAAATATTTTTTCATGCGTGGATTTTTTAAATAAATATTTTTTCATGCGTGGATTTTTTAAATAAATATTTTTTCATGCGTGGATTTTTAAATAAATATTTTTTCATGCGTGGATTTTTTAAATAAATATTTTTTCATGCGTGGATTTTTTAAATAAATATTTTTTCATGCGTGGATTTTTTAAATAAATATTTTTTCATGCGTGGATTTTTTAAATAAATATTTTTTCATGCGTGGATTTTTTAAATAAATATTTTTTCATGCGTGGATTTTTTAAATAAATATTTTTCATGCGTGGATTTTTTAAATAAATATTTTTCATGCGTGGATTTTTTTAAATAAATATTTTTTCATGCGTGGATTTTTTAAATAAATATTTTTTCATGCGTGGATTTTTTAAATAAATATTTTTTCATGCGTGGATTTTTAAATAAATATTTTTTCATGCGTGGATTTTTTAAATAAATATTTTTTTCATGCGTGGATTTTTTAAATAAATATTTTTTCATGCGTGGATTTTTTAAATAAATATTTTTTCATGCGTGGATTTTTTAAATAAATATTTTTTCATGCGTGGATTTTTTAAATAAATATTTTTTCATGCGTGGATTTTTTAAATAAATATTTTTCATGCGTGGATTTTTTAAATAAATATTTTTTCATGCGTGGATTTTTTAAATAAATATTTTTTCATGCGTGGATTTTTTAAATAAATATTTTTTCATGCGTGGATTTTTAAATAAATATTTTTTCATGCGTGGATTTTTTAAATAAATATTTTTTTCATGCGTGGATTTTTTAAATAAATATTTTTTCATGCGTGGATTTTTTAAATAAATATTTTTTCATGCGTGGATTTTTTAAATAAATATTTTTTCATGCGTGGATTTTTTAAATAAATATTTTTTCATGCGTGGATTTTTTAAATAAATATTTTTTCATGCGTGGATTTTTTAAATAAATATTTTTTCATGCGTGGATTTTTTAAATAAATATTTTTTCATGCGTGGATTTTTTAAATAAATATTTTTTCATGCGTGGATTTTTTAAATAAATATTTTTCATGCGTGGATTTTTTAAATAAATATTTTTTCATGCGTGGATTTTTTAAATAAATATTTTTTCATGCGTGGATTTTTTAAATAAATATTTTTTTCATGCGTGGATTTTTTAAATAAATATTTTTTCATGCGTGGATTTTTTAAATAAATATTTTTTCATGCGTGGATTTTTTAAATAAATATTTTTTCATGCGTGGATTTTTTAAATAAATATTTTTTCATGCGTGGATTTTTTAAATAAATATTTTTTCATGCGTGGATTTTTTAAATAAATATTTTTTCATGCGTGGATTTTTTAAATAAATATTTTTCATGCGTGGATTTTTTAAATAAATATTTTTTCATGCGTGGATTTTTTAAATAAATATTTTTTCATGCGTGGATTTTTTAAATAAATATTTTTTCATGCGTGGATTTTTTAAATAAATATTTTTTCATGCGTGGATTTTTTAAATAAATATTTTTTCATGCGTGGATTTTTTAAATAAATATTTTTTCATGCGTGGATTTTTTAAATAAATATTTTTTCATGCGTGGATTTTTTAAATAAATATTTTTTCATGCGTGGATTTTTTAAATAAATATTTTTTCATGCGTGGATTTTTTAAATAAATATTTTTTCATGCGTGGATTTTTTAAATAAATATTTTTTCATGCGTGGATTTTTTAAATAAATATTTTTTCATGCGTGGATTTTTTAAATAAATATTTTTTCATGCGTGGATTTTTTAAATAAATATTTTTTCATGCGTGGATTTTTTAAATAAATATTTTTTCATGCGTGGATTTTTTAAATAAATATTTTTTCATGCGTGGATTTTTTAAATAAATATTTTTTCATGCGTGGATTTTTTAAATAAATATTTTTTCATGCGTGGATTTTTTAAATAAATATTTTTTCATGCGTGGATTTTTTAAATAAATATTTTTTCATGCGTGGATTTTTTAAATAAATATTTTTTCATGCGTGGATTTTTTAAATAAATATTTTTTCATGCGTGGATTTTTTAAATAAATATTTTTTCATGCGTGGATTTTTTAAATAAATATTTTTTCATGCGTGGATTTTTTAAATAAATATTTTTTCATGCGTGGATTTTTTAAATAAATATTTTTTCATGCGTGGATTTTTTAAATAAATATTTTTTCATGCGTGGATTTTTTAAATAATATTTTTTCATGCGTGGATTTTTTAAATAAATATTTTTTCATGCGTGGATTTTTTAAATAAATATTTTTTCATGCGTGGATTTTTTAAATAAATATTTTTTCATGCGTGGATTTTTTTAAATAAATATTTTTTCATGCGTGGATTTTTTAAATAAATATTTTTTCATGCGTGGATTTTTTAAATAAATATTTTTTCATGCGTGGATTTTTTAAATAAATATTTTTTCATGCGTGGATTTTTAATAAATATTTTTTCATGCGTGGATTTTTTAAATAAATATTTTTTCATGCGTGGATTTTTTAAATAAATATTTTTTCATGCGTGGATTTTTTAAATAAATATTTTTTCATGCGTGGATTTTTTAAATAAATATTTTTTCATGCGTGGATTTTTTAAATAAATATTTTTTCATGCGTGGATTTTTTAAATAAATATTTTTTCATGCGTGGATTTTTAAATAAATATTTTTTCATGCGTGGATTTTTTAAATAAATATTTTTTCATGCGTGGATTTTTTAAATAAATATTTTTTCATGCGTGGATTTTTTAAATAAATATTTTTTCATGCGTGGATTTTTTAAATAAATATTTTTTCATGCGTGGATTTTTTAAATAAATATTTTTTCATGCGTGGATTTTTTAAATAAATATTTTTTCATGCGTGGATTTTTTAAATAAATATTTTTTCATGCGTGGATTTTTTTAAATAAATATTTTTTCATGCGTGGATTTTTTAAATAAATATTTTTTCATGCGTGGATTTTTTAAATAAATATTTTTTCATGCGTGGATTTTTTTAAATAAATATTTTTTCATGCGTGGATTTTTTAAATAAATATTTTTTCATGCGTGGGGATTTTTTTAAATAAATATTTTTTCATGCGTGGATTTTTTAAATAAATATTTTTTCATGCGTGGATTTTTTAAATAAATATTTTTTCATGCGTGGATTTTTTAAATAAATATTTTTTCATGCGTGGATTTTTTAAATAAATATTTTTTCATGCGTGGATTTTTTAAATAAATATTTTTTCATGCGTGGATTTTTTAAATAAATATTTTTTCATGCGTGGATTTTTTAAATAAATATTTTTTCATGCGTGGATTTTTTAAATAAATATTTTTTCATGCGTGGATTTTTTAAATAAATATTTTTTCATGCGTGGATTTTTTAAATAAATATTTTTTCATGCGTGGATTTTTTAAATAAATATTTTTTCATGCGTGGATTTTTTAAATAAATATTTTTTCATGCGTGGATTTTTTAAATAAATATTTTTTCATGCGTGGATTTTTTAAATAAATATTTTTTCATGCGTGGATTTTTTAAATAAATATTTTTTCATGCGTGGATTTTTTAAATAAATATTTTTTCATGCGTGGATTTTTTAAATAAATATTTTTTCATGCGTGGATTTTTTAAATAAATATTTTTTCATGCGTGGATTTTTTAAATAAATATTTTTTCATGCGTGATTTTTTAAATAAATATTTTTTCATGCGTGGATTTTTTAAATAAATATTTTTTCATGCGTGGATTTTTTAAATAAATATTTTTTCATGCGTGGATTTTTTAAATAAATATTTTTTCATGCGTGGATTTTTTAAATAAATATTTTTTCATGCGTGGATTTTTTAAATAAATATTTTTTCATGCGTGGATTTTTTAAATAAATATTTTTTCATGCGTGGATTTTTTAAATAAATATTTTTTCATGCGTGGATTTTTTAAATAAATATTTTTTCATGCGTGGATTTTTTAAATAAATATTTTTTCATGCGTGGATTTTTTAAATAAATATTTTTTCATGCGTGGATTTTTTAAATAAATATTTTTTCATGCGTGGATTTTTTAAATAAATATTTTTTCATGCGTGGATTTTTTAAATAAATATTTTTTCATGCGTGGATTTTTTAAATAAATATTTTTTCATGCGTGGATTTTTTAAATAAATATTTTTTCATGCGTGGATTTTTTAAATAAATATTTTTTCATGCGTGGATTTTTTAAATAAATATTTTTTCATGCGTGGATTTTTTAAATAAATATTTTTTCATGCGTGGATTTTTTAAATAAATATTTTTTTCATGCGTGGATTTTTTAAATAAATATTTTTTCATGCGTGGATTTTTTAAATAAATATTTTTTCATGCGTGGATTTTTTAAATAAATATTTTTTCATGCGTGGATTTTTTAAATAAATATTTTTTCATGCGTGGATTTTTTAAATAAATATTTTTTCATGCGTGGATTTTTTAAATAAATATTTTTTCATGCGTGGATTTTTTAAATAAATATTTTTTCATGCGTGGATTTTTTAAATAAATATTTTTTCATGCGTGGATTTTTTAAATAAATATTTTTTCATGCGTGGATTTTTTAAATAAATATTTTTTCATGCGTGGATTTTTTAAATAAATATTTTTTCATGCGTGGATTTTTTAAATAAATATTTTTTCATGCGTGGATTTTTTAAATAAATATTTTTTCATGCGTGGATTTTTTAAATAAATATTTTTTCATGCGTGGATTTTTTAAATAAATATTTTTTCATGCGTGGATTTTTTAAATAAATATTTTTTCATGCGTGGATTTTTTAAATAAATATTTTTTCATGCGTGGATTTTTTAAATAAATATTTTTTCATGCGTGGATTTTTTAAATAAATATTTTTTCATGCGTGGATTTTTTAAATAAATATTTTTTCATGCGTGGATTTTTTAAATAAATATTTTTTCATGCGTGGATTTTTTAAATAAATATTTTTTCATGCGTGGATTTTTTAAATAAATATTTTTTCATGCGTGGATTTTTTAAATAAATATTTTTTCATGCGTGGATTTTTTAAATAAATATTTTTTCATGCGTGGATTTTTTAAATAAATATTTTTTCATGCGTGGATTTTTTAAATAAATATTTTTTCATGCGTGGATTTTTTAAATAAATATTTTTTCATGCGTGGATTTTTTAAATAAATATTTTTTCATGCGTGGATTTTTTAAATAAATATTTTTTCATGCGTGGATTTTTTAAATAAATATTTTTTCATGCGTGGATTTTTTAAATAAATATTTTTTCATGCGTGGATTTTTTAAATAAATATTTTTTCATGCGTGGATTTTTTAAATAAATATTTTTTCATGCGTGGATTTTTTAAATAAATATTTTTTCATGCGTGGATTTTTTAAATAAATATTTTTTCATGCGTGGATTTTTTAAATAAATATTTTTTCATGCGTGGATTTTTTAAATAAATATTTTTTCATGCGTGGATTTTTTAAATAAATATTTTTTCATGCGTGGATTTTTTAAATAAATATTTTTTCATGCGTGGATTTTTTAAATAAATATTTTTTCATGCGTGGATTTTTTAAATAAATATTTTTTCATGCGTGGATTTTTTAAATAAATATTTTTTCATGCGTGGATTTTTTAAATAAATATTTTTTCATGCGTGGATTTTTTAAATAAATATTTTTTCATGCGTGGATTTTTTAAATAAATATTTTTTCATGCGTGGATTTTTTAAATAAATATTTTTTCATGCGTGGATTTTTTAAATAAATATTTTTTCATGCGTGGATTTTTTAAATAAATATTTTTTCATGCGTGGATTTTTTAAATAAATATTTTTTCATGCGTGGATTTTTTAAATAAATATTTTTTCATGCGTGGATTTTTTAAATAAATATTTTTTCATGCGTGGATTTTTTAAATAAATATTTTTTCATGCGTGGATTTTTTAAATAAATATTTTTTCATGCGTGGATTTTTTAAATAAATATTTTTTCATGCGTGGATTTTTTAAATAAATATTTTTTCATGCGTGGATTTTTTAAATAAATATTTTTTCATGCGTGGATTTTTTAAATAAATATTTTTTCATGCGTGGATTTTTTAAATAAATATTTTTTCATGCGTGGATTTTTTAAATAAATATTTTTTCATGCGTGGATTTTTTAAATAAATATTTTTTCATGCGTGGATTTTTTAAATAAATATTTTTTCATGCGTGGATTTTTTAAATAAATATTTTTTCATGCGTGGATTTTTTAAATAAATATTTTTTCATGCGTGGATTTTTTAAATAAATATTTTTTCATGCGTGGATTTTTTAAATAAATATTTTTTCATGCGTGGATTTTTTAAATAAATATTTTTTCATGCGTGGATTTTTTAAATAAATATTTTTTCATGCGTGGATTTTTTAAATAAATATTTTTTCATGCGTGGATTTTTTAAATAAATATTTTTTCATGCGTGGATTTTTTAAATAAATATTTTTTCATGCGTGGATTTTTTAAATAAATATTTTTTCATGCGTGGATTTTTTAAATAAATATTTTTTCATGCGTGGATTTTTTAAATAAATATTTTTTCATGCGTGGATTTTTTAAATAAATATTTTTTCATGCGTGGATTTTTTAAATAAATATTTTTTCATGCGTGGATTTTTTAAATAAATATTTTTTCATGCGTGGATTTTTTTAAATAAATATTTTTTCATGCGTGGATTTTTTAAATAAATATTTTTTCATGCGTGGATTTTTTAAATAAATATTTTTTCATGCGTGGATTTTTTAAATAAATATTTTTTCATGCGTGGATTTTTTAAATAAATATTTTTTCATGCGTGGATTTTTTAAATAAATATTTTTTCATGCGTGGATTTTTTAAATAAATATTTTTTCATGCGTGGATTTTTTAAATAAATATTTTTTCATGCGTGGATTTTTTAAATAAATATTTTTTCATGCGTGGATTTTTTAAATAAATATTTTTTCATGCGTGGATTTTTTAAATAAATATTTTTTCATGCGTGGATTTTTTAAATAAATATTTTTTCATGCGTGGATTTTTTAAATAAATATTTTTTCATGCGTGGATTTTTTAAATAAATATTTTTTCATGCGTGGATTTTTTAAATAAATATTTTTTCATGCGTGGATTTTTTAAATAAATATTTTTTCATGCGTGGATTTTTTAAATAAATAAATTTTTTCATGCGTGGATTTTTTAAATAAATATTTTTTCATCGTGGATTTTTTAAATAAATATTTTTTCATGCGTGGATTTTTTAAATAAATATTTTTTCATGCGTGGATTTTTTAAATAAAAAATTTTTTCATGCGTGGATTTTTTAAATAAATATTTTTTCATGCGTGGATTTTTTAAATAAATATTTTTTCATGCGTGGATTTTTTAAATAAATATTTTTTCATGCGTGGATTTTTTAAATAAATATTTTTTCATGCGTGGATTTTTTAAATAAATATTTTTTCATGCGTGGATTTTTTAAATAAATATTTTTTCATGCGTGGATTTTTTAAATAAATATTTTTTCATGCGTGGATTTTTTAAATAAATATTTTTTCATGCGTGGATTTTTTTAAATAAATATTTTTTCATGCGTGGATTTTTTAAATAAATATTTTTTCATGCGTGGATTTTTTAAATAAATATTTTTTCATGCGTGGATTTTTTAAATAAATATTTTTTCATGCGTGGATTTTTTAAATAAATATTTTTTCATGCGTGGATTTTTTAAATAAATATTTTTTCATGCGTGGATTTTTTAAATAAATATTTTTTCATGCGTGGATTTTTTAAATAAATATTTTTTCATGCGTGGATTTTTTAAATAAATATTTTTTCATGCGTGGATTTTTTAAATAAATATTTTTTCATGCGTGGATTTTTTAAATAAATATTTTTTCATGCGTGGATTTTTTAAATAAATATTTTTTCATGCGTGGATTTTTTAAATAAATATTTTTTCATGCGTGGATTTTTTAAATAAATATTTTTTCATGCGTGGATTTTTTAAATAAATATTTTTTCATGCGTGGATTTTTTAAATAAATATTTTTTCATGCGTGGATTTTTTAAATAAATATTTTTTCATGCGTGGATTTTTTAAATAAATATTTTTTCATGCGTGGATTTTTTAAATAAATATTTTTTCATGCGTGGATTTTTTAAATAAATATTTTTTCATGCGTGGATTTTTTAAATAAATATTTTTTCATGCGTGGATTTTTTAAATAAATATTTTTTCATGCGTGGATTTTTTAAATAAATATTTTTTCATGCGTGGATTTTTTAAATAAATATTTTTTCATGCGTGGATTTTTTAAATAAATATTTTTTCATGCGTGGATTTTTTAAATAAATATTTTTTCATGCGTGGATTTTTTAAATAAATATTTTTTCATGCGTGGATTTTTTAAATAAATATTTTTTCATGCGTGGATTTTTTAAATAAATATTTTTTCATGCGTGGATTTTTTAAATAAATATTTTTTCATGCGTGGATTTTTTAAATAAATATTTTTTCATGCGTGGATTTTTTAAATAAATATTTTTTCATGCGTGGATTTTTTAAATAAATATTTTTTCATGCGTGGATTTTTTAAATAAATATTTTTTCATGCGTGGATTTTTTAAATAAATATTTTTTCATGCGTGGATTTTTTAAATAAATATTTTTTCATGCGTGGATTTTTTAAATAAATATTTTTTCATGCGTGGATTTTTTAAATAAATATTTTTTCATGCGTGGATTTTTTAAATAAATATTTTTTCATGCGTGGATTTTTTAAATAAATATTTTTTCATGCGTGGATTTTTTAAATAAATATTTTTTCATGCGTGGATTTTTTAAATAAATATTTTTTCATGCGTGGATTTTTTAAATAAATATTTTTTCATGCGTGGATTTTTTAAATAAATATTTTTTCATGCGTGGATTTTTTAAATAAATATTTTTTCATGCGTGGATTTTTTAAATAAATATTTTTTCATGCGTGGATTTTTTAAATAAATATTTTTTCATGCGTGGATTTTTTAAATAAATATTTTTTCATGCGTGGATTTTTTAAATAAATATTTTTTCATGCGTGGATTTTTTAAATAAATATTTTTTCATGCGTGGATTTTTTAAATAAATATTTTTTCATGCGTGGATTTTTTAAATAAATATTTTTTCATGCGTGGATTTTTTAAATAAATATTTTTTCATGCGTGGATTTTTTAAATAAATATTTTTTCATGCGTGGATTTTTTAAATAAATATTTTTTCATGCGTGGATTTTTTAAATAAATATTTTTTCATGCGTGGATTTTTTAAATAAATATTTTTTCATGCGTGGATTTTTTAAATAAATATTTTTTCATGCGTGGATTTTTTAAATAAATATTTTTTCATGCGTGGATTTTTTAAATAAATATTTTTTCATGCGTGGATTTTTTAAATAAATATTTTTTCATGCGTGGATTTTTTAAATAAATATTTTTTCATGCGTGGATTTTTTAAATAAATATTTTTTCATGCGTGGATTTTTTAAATAAATATTTTTTCATGCGTGGATTTTTTAAATAAATATTTTTTCATGCGTGGATTTTTTAAATAAATATTTTTTCATGCGTGGATTTTTTAAATAAATATTTTTTCATGCGTGGATTTTTTAAATAAATATTTTTTCATGCGTGGATTTTTTAAAATAAATATTTTTTCATGCGTGGATTTTTTAAATAAATATTTTTTCATGCGTGGATTTTTTAAATAAATATTTTTTCATGCGTGGATTTTTTAAATAAATATTTTTTCATGCGTGGATTTTTTAAATAAATATTTTTTCATGCGTGGATTTTTTAAATAAATATTTTTTCATGCGTGGATTTTTTAAATAAATATTTTTTCATGCGTGGATTTTTTAAATAAATATTTTTTCATGCGTGGATTTTTTAAATAAATATTTTTTCATGCGTGGATTTTTTAAATAAATATTTTTTCATGCGTGGATTTTTTAAATAAATATTTTTTCATGCGTGGATTTTTTAAATAAATATTTTTTCATGCGTGGATTTTTTAAATAAATATTTTTTCATGCGTGGATTTTTTAAATAAATATTTTTTCATGCGTGGATTTTTTAAATAAATATTTTTTCATGCGTGGATTTTTTAAATAAATATTTTTTCATGCGTGGATTTTTTAAATAAATATTTTTTCATGCGTGGATTTTTTAAATAAATATTTTTTCATGCGTGGATTTTTTAAATAAATATTTTTTCATGCGTGGATTTTTTAAATAAATATTTTTTCATGCGTGGATTTTTTAAATAAATATTTTTTCATGCGTGGATTTTTTAAATAAATATTTTTTCATGCGTGGATTTTTTAAATAAATATTTTTTCATGCGTGGATTTTTTAAATAAATATTTTTTCATGCGTGGATTTTTTAAATAAATATTTTTTCATGCGTGGATTTTTTAAATAAATATGTTTTCATGCGTGTATTTTTTAAATAAATATTTTTTCATGCGTGGATTTTTTAAAGAAATATTTTTTCATGCGTGGATTTTTTAAATAAATATTTTTTCATGCGTGGATTTTTTAAATAAATATTTTTTCATGTGTGGATTTTTTAAATAAATATTTTTTCATGCGTGGATTTTTTAAATAAATATTTTTTCATGCGTGGATTTTTTAAATAAATATTTTTTCATGCGTGGATTTTTTAAATAAATATGTTTTCATGCGTGGATTTTTTAAATAAATATTTTTTCATGCGTGGATTTTTTAAATAAATATTTTTTCATGCGTGGATTTTTTAAATAAATATTTTTTCATGCGTGGATTTTTTAAATAAATATTTTTTCATGTGTGGATTTTTTAAATAAATATTTTTTCATGCGTGGATTTTTTAAATAAATATTTTTTCATGCGTGGATTTTTTAAATAAATATTTTTTCATGCGTGGATTTTTTAAATAAATATTTTTTCATGCGTGGATTTTTTAAATAAATATTTTTTCATGCGTGGATTTTTTAAATAAATATTTTTTCATGCGTGGATTTTTTAAATAAATATTTTTTCATGCGTGGATTTTTTAAATAAATATTTTTTCATGCGTGGATTTTTTAAATAAATATTTTTTCATGCGTGGATTTTTTAAATAAATATTTTTTCATGCGTGGATTTTTTAAATAAATATTTTTTCATGCGTGGATTTTTTAAATAAATATTTTTTCATGCGTGGATTTTTTAAATAAATATTTTTTCATGCGTGGATTTTTTAAATAAATATTTTTTCATGCGTGGATTTTTTAAATAAATATTTTTTCATGCGTGGATTTTTTAAATAAATATTTTTTCATGCGTGGATTTTTTAAATAAATATTTTTTCATGCGTGGATTTTTTAAATAAATATTTTTTCATGCGTGGATTTTTTAAATAAATATTTTTTCATGCGTGGATTTTTTAAATAAATATTTTTTCATGCGTGGATTTTTTAAATAAATATTTTTTCATGCGTGGATTTTTTAAATAAATATTTTTTCATGCGTGGATTTTTTAAATAAATATTTTTTCATGCGTGGATTTTTTAAATAAATATTTTTTCATGCGTGGATTTTTTAAATAAATATTTTTTCATGCGTGGATTTTTTAAATAAATATTTTTTCATGCGTGGATTTTTTAAATAAATATTTTTTCATGCGTGGATTTTTTAAATAAATATTTTTTCATGCGTGGATTTTTTAAATAAATATTTTTTCATGCGTGGATTTTTTAAATAAATATTTTTTCATGCGTGGATTTTTTAAATAAATATTTTTTCATGCGTGGATTTTTTAAATAAATATTTTTTCATGCGTGGATTTTTTAAATAAATATTTTTTCATGCGTGGATTTTTTAAATAAATATTTTTTCATGCGTGGATTTTTTAAATAAATATTTTTTCATGCGTGGATTTTTTAAATAAATATTTTTTCATGCGTGGATTTTTTAAATAAATATTTTTTCATGCGTGGATTTTTTAAATAAATATTTTTTCATGCGTGGATTTTTTAAATAAATATTTTTTCATGCGTGGATTTTTTAAATAAATATTTTTTCATGCGTGGATTTTTTAAATAAATATTTTTTCATGCGTGGATTTTTTAAATAAATATGTTTTCATGCGTGGATTTTTTAAATAAATATTTTTTCATGCGTGGATTTTTTAAATAAATATTTTTTCATGCGTGGATTTTTTAAATAAATATTTTTTCATGCGTGGATTTTTTAAATAAATATTTTTTCATGCGTGGATTTTTTAAATAAATATTTTTTCATGCGTGGATTTTTTAAATAAATATTTTTTCATGCGTGGATTTTTTAAATAAATATTTTTTCATGCGTGGATTTTTTAAATAAATATTTTTTCATGCGTGGATTTTTTAAATAAATATTTTTTCATGCGTGGATTTTTTAAATAAATATTTTTTCATGCGTGGATTTTTTAAATAAATATTTTTTCATGCGTGGATTTTTTAAATAAATATTTTTTCATGCGTGGATTTTTTAAATAAATATTTTTTCATGCGTGGATTTTTTAAATAAATATTTTTTCATGCGTGGATTTTTTAAATAAATATTTTTTCATGCGTGGATTTTTTAAATAAATATTTTTTCATGCGTGGATTTTTTAAATAAATATTTTTTCATGCGTGGATTTTTTAAATAAATATTTTTTCATGCGTGGATTTTTTAAATAAATATTTTTTCATGCGTGGATTTTTTAAATAAATATTTTTTCATGCGTGGATTTTTTAAATAAATATTTTTTCATGCGTGGATTTTTTAAATAAATATTTTTTCATGCGTGGATTTTTTAAATAAATATTTTTTCATGCGTGGATTTTTTAAATAAATATTTTTTCATGCGTGGATTTTTTAAATAAATATTTTTTCATGCGTGGATTTTTTAAATAAATATTTTTTCATGCGTGGATTTTTTAAATAAATATTTTTTCATGCGTGGATTTTTTAAATAAATATTTTTTCATGCGTGGATTTTTTAAATAAATATTTTTTCATGCGTGGATTTTTTAAATAAATATTTTTTCATGCGTGGATTTTTTAAATAAATATTTTTTCATGCGTGGATTTTTTAAATAAATATTTTTCATGCGTGGATTTTTTAAATAAATATGTTTTCATGCGTGGATTTTTTAAATAAATATTTTTTCATGCGTGGATTTTTTAAATAAATATTTTTTCATGCGTGGATTTTTTAAATAAATATGTTTTCATGCGTGGATTTTTTAAATAAATATTTTTTCATGCGTGGATTTTTTAAATAAATATTTTTTCATGCGTGGATTTTTTAAATAAATATTTTTTCATGCGTGGATTTTTTAAATAAATATTTTTTCATGCGTGGATTTTTTAAATAAATATTTTTTCATGCGTGGATTTTTTAAATAAATATGTTTTCATGCGTGGATTTTTTAAATAAATATTTTTTCATGCGTGGATTTTTTAAATAAATATTTTTTCATGCGTGGATTTTTTAAATAAATATTTTTTCATGCGTGGATTTTTTAAATAAATATTTTTTCATGCGTGGATTTTTTAAATAAATATTTTTTCATGCGTGGATTTTTTAAATAAATATTTTTCATGCGTGGATTTTTTAAATAAATATTTTTTCATGCGTGGATTTTTTAAATAAATATTTTTTCATGCGTGGATTTTTTAAATAAATATTTTTTCATGCGTGGATTTTTTAAATAAATATTTTTTCATGCGTGGATTTTTTAAATAAATATTTTTCATGCGTGGATTTTTTAAATAAATATTTTTTCATGCGTGGATTTTTTAAATAAATATTTTTTCATGCGTGGATTTTTTAAATAAATATGGTTTTCATGCGTGGATTTTTTTAAATAAATATTTTTTCATGCGTGGATTTTTTAAATAAATATTTTTTCATGCGTGGATTTTTTAAATAAATATTTTTTCATGCGTGGATTTTTTAAATAAATATTTTTTCATGCGTGGATTTTTAAATAAATATTTTTTCATGCGTGGATTTTTTAAATAAATATTTTTTCATGCGTGGATTTTTTAAATAAATATTTTTTCATGCGTGGATTTTTTAAATAAATATTTTTTCATGCGTGGATTTTTTAAATAAATATTTTTCATGCGTGGATTTTTTAAATAAATATTTTTTCATGCGTGGATTTTTTAAATAAATATTTTTTCATGCGTGGATTTTTTAAATAAATATTTTTTCATGCGTGGATTTTTTAAATAAATATTTTTTCATGCGTGGATTTTTTAAATAAATATTTTTTCATGCGTGGATTTTTTAAATAAATATTTTTTCATGCGTGGATTTTTTAAATAAATATTTTTCATGCGTGGATTTTTTAAATAAATATTTTTTCATGCGTGGATTTTTTAAATAAATATTTTTTCATGCGTGGATTTTTTAAATAAATATTTTTTCATGCGTGGATTTTTTAAATAAATATTTTTTCATGCGTGGATTTTTAAATAAATATTTTTCATGCGTGGATTTTTTAAATAAATATTTTTTCATGCGTGGATTTTTTAAATAAATATTTTTTCATGCGTGGATTTTTTAAATAAATATTTTTTCATGCGTGGATTTTTTAAATAAATATTTTTTCATGCGTGGATTTTTTAAATAAATATTTTTTCATGCGTGGATTTTTTAAATAAATATTTTTTCATGCGTGGATTTTTTAAATAAATATTTTTTCATGCGTGGATTTTTTAAATAAATATTTTTTCATGCGTGGATTTTTTAAATAAATATTTTTTCATGCGTGGATTTTTTAAATAAATATTTTTTCATGCGTGGATTTTTTAAATAAATATTTTTTCATGCGTGGATTTTTTAAATAAATATTTTTTCATGCGTGGATTTTTTAAATAAATATTTTTTCATGCGTGGATTTTTTAAATAAATATTTTTTCATGCGTGGATTTTTTAAATAAATATTTTTTCATGCGTGGATTTTTTAAATAAATATTTTTTCATGCGTGGGATTTTTTAAATAAATATTTTTTCATGCGTGGATTTTTTAAATAAATATTTTTTCATGCGTGGATTTTTTAAATAAATATTTTTTCATGCGTGGATTTTTTTAAATAAATATTTTTTCATGCGTGGATTTTTTAAATAAATATTTTTTCATGCGTGGATTTTTTAAATAAATATTTTTTCATGCGTGGATTTTTTAAATAAAATATTTTTTCATGCGTGGATTTTTTAAATAAATATTTTTTCATGCGTGGATTTTTTAAATAAATATTTTTTCATGCGTGGATTTTTTTAAATAAATATTTTTTCATGCGTGGATTTTTAAATAAATATTTTTTCATGCGTGGAATTTTTAAATAAATATTTTTTCATGCGTGGATTTTTTAAATAAATATTTTTTCATGCGTGGATTTTTTAAATAAATATTTTTTCATGCGTGGATTTTTTAAATAAATATTTTTCATGCGTGGATTTTTTAAATAAATATTTTTTCATGCGTGGATTTTTTAAATAAATATTTTTTCATGCGTGGATTTTTTAAATAAATATTTTTTCATGCGTGGATTTTTTAAATAAATATTTTTTCATGCGTGGATTTTTTAAATAAATATGTTTTCATGCGTGGATTTTTTAAATAAATATTTTTTCATGCGTGGATTTTTTAAATAAATATTTTTTCATGCGTGGATTTTTTAAATAAATATTTTTCATGCGTGGATTTTTTAAATAAATATTTTTTCATGCGTGGATTTTTTAAATAAATATTTTTTCATGCGTGGATTTTTTTAAATAAATATTTTTTCATGCGTGGATTTTTTAAATAAATATTTTTCATGCGTGGATTTTTTAAATAAATATTTTTTCATGCGTGGATTTTTTAAATAAATATTTTTTCATGCGTGGAATTTTTTAAATAAATATTTTTTCATGCGTGGATTTTTTAAATAAATATTTTTTCATGCGTGGATTTTTAAATAAATATTTTTTCATGCGTGGATTTTTTAAATAAATATTTTTTCATGCGTGGATTTTTTAAATAAATATTTTTTCATGCGTGGATTTTTTAAATAAATATTTTTTCATGCGTGGATTTTTTAAATAAATATTTTTTCATGCGTGGATTTTTTAAATAAATATTTTTTCATGCGTGGATTTTTTAAATAAATATTTTTTCATGCGTGGATTTTTTAAATAAATATTTTTTCATGCGTGGATTTTTTAAATAAATATTTTTTCATGCGTGGATTTTTTAAATAAATATTTTTTCATGCGTGGATTTTTAAATAAATATTTTTTCATGCGTGGATTTTTTAAATAAATATTTTTTCATGCGTGGATTTTTTAAATAAATATTTTTTCATGCGTGGATTTTTTAAATAAATATTTTTTCATGCGTGGATTTTTTAAATAAATATTTTTTTCATGCGTGGATTTTTTAAATAAATATTTTTTCATGCGTGGATTTTTTAAATAAATATTTTTTCATGCGTGGATTTTTTAAATAAATATTTTTTCATGCGTGGATTTTTTAAATAAATATTTTTTCATGCGTGGATTTTTTAAATAAATATTTTTTCATGCGTGGATTTTTTAAATAAATATTTTTTTCATGCGTGGATTTTTTAAATAAATATTTTTTCATGCGTGGATTTTTTAAATAAATATTTTTTCATGCGTGGATTTTTTAAATAAATATTTTTTCATGCGTGGATTTTTTAAATAAATATTTTTTTCATGCGTGGATTTTTTAAATAAATATCTTTTCATGCGTGGATTTTTTAAATAAATATTTTTTCATGCGTGGATTTTTTAAATAAATATTTTTTCATGCGTGGATTTTTTAAATAAATATTTTTCATGCGTGGATTTTTTAAATAAATATTTTTTCATGCGTGGATTTTTTAAATAAATATTTTTTCATGCGTGGATTTTTTAAATAAATATTTTTTCATGCGTGGATTTTTTAAATAAATATTTTTTCATGCGTGGATTTTTTTAAATAAATATTTTTTCATGCGTGGATTTTTTTAAATAAATATTTTTTCATGCGTGGATTTTTTTAAATAAATATTTTTTCATGCGTGGATTTTTTAAATAAATATTTTTTCATGCGTGGATTTTTTAAATAAATATTTTTTCATGCGTGGATTTTTTAAATAAATATTTTTTCATGCGTGGATTTTTTAAATAAATATTTTTTCATGCGTGGATTTTTTAAATAAATATTTTTTCATGCGTGGATTTTTTAAAATAAATATTTTTTCATGCGTGGATTTTTTAAATAAATATTTTTTCATGCGTGGATTTTTTAAATAAATATTTTTTCATGCGTGGATTTTTTAAATAAATATTTTTCATGCGTGGATTTTTTAAATATTAAATAAATATTTTTTCATGCGTGGATTTTTAAATAAATATTTTTTCATGCGTGGATTTTTTAAATAAAATATTTTTTCATGCGTGGATTTTTTAAATAAATATTTTTTCATGCGTGGATTTTTTTAAATAAATATTTTTTCATGCGTGGATTTTTTAAATAAATATTTTTTCATGCGTGGATTTTTTAAATAAATATTTTTTCATGCGTGGATTTTTTAAATAAATATTTTTCATGCGTGGATTTTTTAAATAAATATTTTTTCATGCGTGGATTTTTTAAATAAATATTTTTTCATGCGTGGATTTTTTAAATAAATATTTTTTCATGCGTGGATTTTTTAAATAAATATTTTTTCATGCGTGGATTTTTTAAATAAATATTTTTTCATGCGTGGATTTTTTTAAATAAATATTTTTTCATGCGTGATTTTTTAAATAAATATTTTTTCATGCGTGGATTTTTAAATAAATATTTTTTCATGCGTGGATTTTTTAAATAAATATTTTTTCATGCGTGGATTTTTAAATAAATATTTTTTCATGCGTGGATTTTTTAAATAAATATTTTTTCATGCGTGGATTTTTTAAATAAATATTTTTTCATGCGTGGATTTTTTAAATAAATATTTTTTCATGCGTGGATTTTTTAAATAAATATTTTTTCATGCGTGGATTTTTTAAATAAATATTTTTTCATGCGTGGATTTTTTAAATAAATATTTTTTCATGCGTGGATTTTTTAAATAAATATTTTTTCATGCGTGGATTTTTTAAATAAATATTTTTTCATGCGTGGATTTTTTAAATAAATATTTTTTCATGCGTGGATTTTTTAAATAAATATTTTTTCATGCGTGGATTTTTTAAATAAATATTTTTTCATGCGAGGATTTTTTAAATAAATATTTTTTCATGCGTGGATTTTTTAAATAAATATTTTTTCATGCGTGGATTTTTTAAATAAATATTTTTTCATGCGTGGATTTTTTAAATAAATATTTTTTCATGCGTGGATTTTTTAAATAAATATTTTTTCATGCGTGGATTTTTTAAATAAATATTTTTTCATGCGTGGATTTTTTAAATAAATATTTTTTCATGCGTGGATTTTTTAAATAAATATTTTTTCATGCGTGGATTTTTTAAATAAATATTTTTTCATGCGTGGATTTTTTAAATAAATATTTTTCATGCGTGGATTTTTTAAATAAATATTTTTTCATGCGTGGATTTTTTAAATAAATATTTTTTCATGCGTGGATTTTTTAAATAAATATTTTTTCATGCGTGGATTTTTTAATAAATATTTTTTCATGCGTGGATTTTTTAAATAAATATTTTTTCATGCGTGGATTTTTTAAATAAATATTTTTTCATGCGTGGATTTTTTAAATAAATATTTTTTCATGCGTGGATTTTTTAAATAAATATTTTTTCATGCGTGGATTTTTTAAATAAATATTTTTTCATGCGTGGATTTTTTAAATAAATATTTTTTCATGGCGTGGATTTTTTAAATAAATATTTTTTCATGCGTGGATTTTTTAAATAAATATTTTTTCATGCGTGGATTTTTTAAATAAATATTTTTTCATGCGTGGATTTTTTAAATAAATATTTTTTCATGCGTGGATTTTTTTAAATAAATATTTTTTCATGCGTGGATTTTTTAAATAAATATTTTTTCATGCGTGGATTTTTTAAATAAATATTTTTTCATGCGTGGATTTTTTTAAATAAATATTTTTTCATGCGTGGATTTTTTAAATAAATATTTTTCATGCGTGGATTTTTTAAATAAATATTTTTTCATGCGTGGATTTTTAAATAAATATTTTTTCATGCGTGGATTTTTTAAATAAATATTTTTTCATGCGTGGATTTTTAAATAAATATTTTTTTCATGCGTGGATTTTTTAAATAAATATTTTTTCATGCGTGGATTTTTTAAATAAATATTTTTTCATGCGTGGATTTTTTAAATAAATATTTTTTCATGCGTGGATTTTTTAAATAAATATTTTTTCATGCGTGGATTTTTTTAAATAAATATTTTTTTCATGCGTGGATTTTTTAAATAAATATTTTTTCATGCGTGGATTTTTTAAATAAATATTTTTTCATGCGTGGATTTTTTAAATAAATATTTTTTCATGCGTGGATTTTTAAATAAATATTTTTTCATGCGTGGGATTTTTTTAAATAAATATTTTTTCATGCGTGGATTTTTTAAATAAATATTTTTTCATGCGTGGATTTTTTAAATAAATATTTTTTCATGCGTGGATTTTTTAAATAAATATTTTTCATGCGTGGATTTTTTAAATAAATATTTTTTCATGCGTGGATTTTTTAAATAAATATTTTTTCATGCGTGGATTTTTTAAATAAATATTTTTTCATGCGTGGATTTTTTAAATAAATATTTTTTCATGCGTGGATTTTTTAAATAAATATTTTTTCATGCGTGGATTTTTTAAATAAATATTTTTTTCATGCGTGGATTTTTTAAATAAATATTTTTTCATGCGTGGATTTTTAAATAAATATTTTTTCATGCGTGGATTTTTAAATAAATATTTTTTCATGCGTGGATTTTTTAAATAAATATTTTTCATGCGTGGATTTTTTAAATAAATATTTTTCATGCGTGGATTTTTTAAATAAATATTTTTTCATGCGTGGATTTTTTAAATAAATATTTTTTCATGCGTGGATTTTTTAAATAAATATTTTTTCATGCGTGGATTTTTTAAATAAATATTTTTTCATGCGTGGATTTTTTAATAAATATTTTTTCATGCGTGGATTTTTTAAATAAATATTTTTTCATGCGTGGATTTTTTAAATAAATATTTTTTCATGCGTGGATTTTTTAAATAAATATTTTTTCATGCGTGGATTTTTTAAATAAATATTTTTTCATGCGTGGATTTTTTAAATAAATATTTTTTCATGCGTGGATTTTTTAAATAAATATTTTTCATGCGTGGATTTTTTAAATAAATATTTTTTCATGCGTGGATTTTTTAAATAAATATTTTTTCATGGTTGATTTTTTAAATAAATATTTTTTCATGCTGATCATGCGTGGATTTTTTTAATAAATATTTTTTCATGCGTGGATTTTTTAAATAAATATTTTTTCATGCGTGGATTTTTAAATAAATATTTTTTCATGGTGGATTTTTAAATAAATATTTTTCATGCGTGGATTTTTTAAATAAATATTTTTTCATGCGTGGATTTTTAAATAAATATTTTTTCATGCGTGGATTTTTTAAATAAATATTTTTTCATGCGTGATTTTTAAATAATTTCATGCGTGGATTTTTTAAATAAATATTTTTTCATGCGTGGATTTTTTAAATAAATATTTTTTCATGCGTGGATTTTTTAAATAAATATTTTTTCATGCGTGGATTTTTTAAATAAATATTTTTTCATGCGTGGATTTTTTAAATAAATATTTTTTCATGCGTGGATTTTTTAAATAAATATTTTTTCATGCGTGGATTTTTTAAATAAATATTTTTTCATGCGTGGATTTTTTAAATAAATATTTTTTCATGCGTGGATTTTTTAAATAAATATTTTTTCATGCGTGGATTTTTTAAATAAATATTTTTCATGCGTGGATTTTTTAAATAAATATTTTTCATGCGTGGATTTTTTAAATAAATATTTTTTCATGCGTGGATTTTTTAAATAAATATTTTTCATGCGTGGATTTTTTAAATAAATATTTTTTCATGCGTGGATTTTTTAAATAAATATTTTTTCATGCGTGGATTTTTTAAATAAATATTTTTTCATGCGTGGATTTTTTAAATAAATATTTTTTCATGCGTGGATTTTTTAAATAAATATTTTTTCATGCGTGGATTTTTTAAATAAATATTTTTCATGCGTGGATTTTTTAAATAAATATTTTTTCATGCGTGGATTTTTTAAATAAATATTTTTTCATGCGTGGATTTTTTAAATAAATATTTTTTCATGCGTGGATTTTTTAAATAAATATTTTTTCATGCGTGGATTTTTTAAATAAATATTTTTTCATGCGTGGATTTTTTAAATAAATATTTTTTCATGCGTGGATTTTTTAAATAAATATTTTTTCATGCGTGGATTTTTTAAATAAATATTTTTTCATGCGTGGATTTTTTAAATAAATATTTTTTCATGCGTGGATTTTTTAAATAAATATTTTTTCATGCGTGGATTTTTTAAATAAATATTTTTTCATGCGTGGATTTTTTAAATAAATATTTTTTCATGCGTGGATTTTTTAAATAAATATTTTTTCATGCGTGGATTTTTTAAATAAATATTTTTTCATGCGTGGATTTTTTAAATAAATATTTTTTCATGCGTGGATTTTTTAAATAAATATTTTTTCATGCGTGGATTTTTTAAATAAATATTTTTTCATGCGTGGATTTTTTAAATAAATATTTTTTCATGCGTGGATTTTTTAAATAAATATTTTTTCATGCGTGGATTTTTTAAATAAATATTTTTTCATGCGTGGATTTTTTAAATAAATATTTTTTCATGCGTGTATTTTTTTAAATAAAAATTTTTTCATGCGTGTATTTTTTTAAATAAAAATTGTTTCATGCGTGTATTTTTTTAAATAAATATTTTTTCATAAGTTGAATATTTGTTTTAATATTTTTTCATAAGTTGAATATTTGCTTTAATATTTTTTATAAATTTTAATTTCTTTAATGCCAACCTTTCTTTATTTCCTTGCAATCTTATTAAATGTCCTTAAGCTTATTGTTGTAAGTCCTCATTTACATCAATGATTATTTAAGCCACTTTCTCACTCAAATACACTCACCCATACACATTTGCATAACATAATTTGACATAAATATTTACAACTACTTATGCGAAAGCTACTAAACTATTTAAAACTGAAATGAATGCCTTTGAATGTTGGCAACAAATCTCTCAAGGCTTTTGTCCGTCTTACTTGAATGCCTTCCTGCTTGCCGGACGGAACCTTTTCCTTGCTTGCCTGGCTGATTGCCTCAAATGTTTTGCATGGTTGCATGCATGCCTGCACTGGCCTTAATTCCAAACCACACAGACCATAATTTTATATAATTAAACATGTAATATGATGCAATTATTTCACATTGGCAACAATGAACAATAACAGCAAGAACTACTAACAACAAGCAAATTGCCAGCAATGACCGAAAATATTCTTCAGATACTACTTTTCCTTTTAGGCCATATTAAGAGCCACACAATGGGCGTAATATTGTAATTGCCTCATAAGTCCACACATACATATGCTTACACATGTTTAGAGGTTCGTAGTATGCCACATCCTGACGTCGTCCAAGTGAAATGAAATACTGTAATTTATTTAAAAGCTTAGCCAAAAATTATAAATAAAATATGTTATTGTATAACAATAATAATTACATGCATATCTTCAAGGCAGGTGGCTTTGCCAACAACTACTAGAGCATACATTTAGGCTGCAGGCTTGAAAATGCATGATTTTGGTTTTTAAAATATTGCCATCAATTTGTGGATTATTTTACAAGATTTGATGTTCTTAATACGCACTACAAGCCACTAAGAAATGTTTGCGCAGCTTAAAAGTAAAATTTAATGACTTTCTGTCTTAAATTATTTATAATATTTTTGTGGTATTTTGTTATGATACGAAAATATTATATTAGATATTAATTAAAAGTTACCTGCTTTGGTTTTAAAATCTAATTGTGGTTTTGTGCAAACTAAACTCTTGATGTTGTGGTTAATTATGCAGCCAATTTTAAATATATTTTGTTAAACTGAAACTTATAATGATAGGTTAAAATTACAAGCAAAATAATTGTTAAGAACATGTTTAGACTATATTGGGAAAGTGCCATAGCATAGTGTTACAATCGTAACATCGTCATACAATTTTTAGTTGATCACTATCAGCAGATTTCATACATAAACATTTACTTTTAAAGGGATTTTAATTAGATTACATTTTATGTTATTATAAGTGATTGCATCCGGTGCGTATACGTAGTGGCAACAGTCATACGCACACACACGAACCCGACCAGCATGCTTGGATTTTAATGGAAGTCCAATATTACGAGGCAATCGTTTAAGAATGGGATGCCATTGTAGTACAAGTGTAAGTACACGTGCCTAGTTGTAAATATTTATGCCATACTGTTTGCCGGCATAAAAAAAATCATTTTTTAATATATTTATAATGATAAAATATTTTTTCAAAAAAAAAAAAAACCTGAAGAAATAGTTTTTAAAAAATCAACGCATGAAACGCATGAAATTTTTTTGAATAAACATAGCATGAAAAATATATATATTTTTTTTAAATTCCACTCAAAAAAAAATATTTTTTTGTAAATTCGACGCATAAAAAATATTTTTTTTTTAAATTCAAGCATGAAAAAATATCTATTTACAATTTACTTAAAATATTTATTTAAAAAATCCACGCATGAAAAAATATTTATTTAAAAAAATACACGCATAAAAAAATATTTATTTAAAAAAATCCACACATGAAAAAATATTTATTTAAAAAAATCCACGCATGAAAAAATATTTATTTAAAAAATCCACGCATGAAAAAATATTTATTTAAAAAATCCACGCATGAAAAAAATATTTATTTAAAAAATCCACGCATGAAAAAATATTTATTTAAAAAATCCACGCATGAAAAAATATTTATTTAAAAAATCCACGCATGAAAAAATATTTATTAAAAAAATCCACGCATGAAAAAATATTTATTTAAAAACTCCACGCATGAAAAAATATTTATTTAAAAAATCCACGCATGAAAAAATATTTATTTAAAAATCCAAGCATGAAAAAGTATTTATTTAAAAAAACCCATCCATAACAATATATTTATTTAAAAAATCAAAGCATAAAACAAATATTTATTTAAAAAATCAAAGAATAAAAAAAATATTTATTTAAAGAATCCACGCATGAAAAAATATGTATTTAAAAAATCCAAGCATAAAAAAATATTTATTTAAAAAATACAAGCATCAAAAATATTTATTTAAAGAATCTACGCATAAAAAAATTATTTATTTAAAAAATCCACGCATGAAAAAGTATTTATTAAAAAAATTCACGCATGAAAAAATATTTATTTAAAAAATCGACGCATGAAAATATAGCTCTTAAAAAATCATTCCTTCGTGGATAGTTTTTAGAAAATAAACTAATGAAAAAATATTTTTTTTTAAATCAAAGCATGAAAAACTTTTGTTTTGTAAAAAATTCACGCTTGAAAAGACATTTTTGTAAAAAATCCACGCACTAAAAAATATTTTTTTTTTAAATTCCAGGCATGAGCAAATATATTTTTTAAAACTCCACGCATAAAAAATATTTATTTAAAAAATCCCCACATGAAAAAAATATTTATTTAAAAAAATCCACGCATAAAGGAACATTAATGTAAAAAAATACACGCATAAAAAATATTTATTTAAAAAAAATCCACGCATGAAAAAATATATAATTGTTCCACAAACATCCCAGATGGGACAAGAGAGACTTCTGTCATATCAATGAGTGCACGCCGATTCATATTGGCTCAATGATATGGGACCTACTTTTTATTGCCGAGTCCGAACGGCGTGACTTACGACACCACTTGTAGAGAAGTTTTTCATGGCTTAAATACTCAGGAAATGTCGCCAGCATTACTGAGGGGGAATTGTGCCACCGTTGAAAATTTGATGTTGCTTGGCCTGGGATTCGAACCGCAGACCTTCTGAGTGCAATGAGGACGTGCTAACCATTGCACCACGGTGGCCCCAAAATTAAATAAAAAACAAGTATGAAAAGTCTATAGTCGGACGGAGCCGACCATGGGATACCATATACCACTATCCCTGGGCAATCGCTCTCCACGGAACTTCTTTTCAATGATTGTGAAAATTTAATTATCAAATATCAGAGATGTAATGTATAATACTTATGACCAAACCCAAAAATTATCTAGCATGACAAAGACATTTTTGTAGCAGGAAAGGAAAATTTAGTTCACACAAACTAAAATGTAATGTAACCCACTTATGCACAGTGGTCTCACTTGTATGGAAAGGAGTGCCAAAAATAGTTCTAATCGAGTTAACGCCTCGAAATTTTAAACATAGTTTTATAACAAGCCCAAAAGGGAGAAAAAAAAACAAATTTAATGGATGCAGGTCCACATTTGGGTGTAGCCCCCATATAAAGGTACCCCCCGATTTTTTATATTTTAACGATTTTAGCCAAATCGATTTGGCTGTAATTTTGCATTTTGTGTTCTGAGGGAACAACATACCACCTTGCAAGAAATGTTCAATATTGGTCCACGTTTAGGTATAGCTTCCGTATAAATGTACCTCCGGTATTCGGTATTTTGACGATTTTAGCCAGATTTTCTAACCGAGTTGGTTGTAATTTTGTATTTTGACTTCGGAGGGAAGATCATACGTCCGTGCAAAAAATGTTCAATATAGGTCCTACTTTAGGTATAGCTCCCATATCAGCGTACCTCCCGATATTCGGTATTTTGACGATTTTAGCCAATTTTTTCAACCGATTTGGCTGTAATTTTGCATTTTAAGTTCCGAGGGAACACCATACCTCCTTGCAAAAAATGTTCAATATAGGTCCACGTTTCGGTATAGCTCCCATTTAAACGTACCTCCCGATTTCGGAATTTTGGCGATTTTACAGGCGTGGTATAAGGGGAATAACTTACAGGATGGCAGATGGTGGCAGCTGTATTTCTTTTTATCGTAAACTAGAGACTTTCCCATGAATTTTAAAAAAATATGGACATTAGTAAAACTCAACATAAAATTATAGCAATGATATTAAAAATAGCACAAAAAGTCATTTACAAAGAATTCATTTTTAAGGTACTTAGAAAACGAATTTTGAATCTGTTTTTTCGTAAGAATATTGTCAATGCCATCAACTATAAGTTTCATTTTGGAAATTGTACATTTACTCTTAATTTTTTTAAATTTTCACTCATAAGCTACGAATGCTTTGTGGATCTTTTTTCGTTTTTAAGGTACCACATACAAATCTCAACTTCATCGACTTAACTTGACATATTACCGCTGTAAATAGGCAAAACTAATACTGGATAATAAAAATTAAATGTGTTAAGAGAATATTTATTTCAATCGCAATCAAATTTGTCGACATAAATTTTTCGATTTTTGTCTACGGGCGGAACCACAGTGTTATGTAGTACTACTTCTTCCGTTGTTTAACCGCTACGTTATTGACATTTTTACAATTTCACACAAAAGTTTCAGTCCATTTAACCCGCTAAGTATTATCTGATCTTCACGTTGGTTTCTACGTTTCTTTTTCATCATAAACTCAAACTTTGTTTAAAATTTTGCGGGTTATTATTTGACCTAGAGAGCCGCTACAAAATTGGTTAACATTTAGTTTTTGGTCCATTTCATCGCCTGAAAATTTTCCGATCATCACCAAAAACTAATCAATTCTATACTGGCCCGAACCCAACCTCCTTAAAAAATTCGTTACAATTTTTAATGGACAGACACACATCGCTAAATCGCTTTATCTCGTCGAGATATGAATTTCGGCATACCAAATAAGGGGTCTAGGACGAATATTTCGTGGTGTTACATAAACTTTTGAAGAGACAATAAGTATCATGGGATAAAAATGTGGTTCTCTACACAGAACCCATTATATATTAGGCAGTAGGCCCGTTATCTAGCAAACACTTTATTGCAATTTACATCAGAGGAAAGGTCAGTAGTTTTTTCCATATGTAGGCTACTTTGCGTAATATATATGTCCTCAAGGAATTAAAATATCGACCAAAAATAAAATTTTTATATTTTGCATACAAAAGTAATGGTCCATTTCCCCCCTAAAGAATATCAGATCATCTTTTAAAATTGTAGGCATTTTTTTCGCCCTATACTCTTACCCGGTGCAAAATTTCGTGACTATTGATGTATAATTGCGACTTCTAGCGAGTTTATTATTACACTACAAACAAATAACGGAATATATTAGGCTGTGACTCTGTTATCTGATCATGTACACCAACATAATTGACATCAATTGAAAGGTCAAGCGTTCCACTTTCAAGTATATCTCACTTGTCCGGAATGTCACTTCCAGGAATTAAGATATAAGCTGTATATTAAAAATTTTCAGAATTTTCACACAAAAGTTTTGGTCCATTTAACCCTCTAAATATTATCCGATCGCCATCTCAAATTGCAAGCTTCTCCTTTGTGATATATTCTTACCTTATTTAAAATTACGTTGATCGGACTATTATTGAGACCTACAGAGCCGCTAGAAAATTGGATAAATATTATGTTTTTGGTCCATTTCACCCGCTAAATATTTCACGATCATGACCAATAAGAATAGGGATCTATTCTGATCTGAACCCGACCTCCATACAAAATTTCGTGACGATCGGTCCATAATTGCGGCCTGGAGCGTGTTTACAATTTATAATGGACAGACGGACGGACACACATCTCAAAATCGCTTTATCTCGTCGAGTGGTCTCCGACGAATATTTCGCGGTGTTACATGAATTTTTACCAAAACAAACTTATAATACCCTTTTCCACATTGTGGTATAGGGTATAAAAAATCCATGCATGAAAATATATTTGTTTTTTATGTCTAAGCATCAAACAATATTTTTTTTAAAAAATCCACTTATGCAAAATATTTTTCTAAAAAATACAGGTATGGAATCCACGCATAAAAAAATTTTGTTTCTTAAATCCTCGCATGGAAAAATATTTTTTTTAATAATTTCACGCATTGAAAAATAATTCTTAAAAAAACCACGCATGAAAATATATTTATTTAAATAATCCACGCATGAAAAAATATTTTTTTAAATAATCCACGCATGAAAAAATATTTTTTTAAAAAATACATGTATAAAAAATATTTATTTAAAAAATCTACACATGAAAAAATATTTATTTAAAAAATCCATGCATGAAAATATATTTGTTTAAAAAATCCACGCATGAAAAATATTTTTTAAGTCTAAGTATCAAAAAATATTTTTTTAAAAAATCCACGGATGAAAAATATTTTTTTTTCAAAATCCATGCATTAAAAGATATGTATTTAAAAATATACACGTATGAAAAATATTTTTTAAAAAATTTACGCATGACAAAATATTGTTTTAAAAAATCCATGCATGAAAATATATTTATTTAAAAAATCAACGTATGAGGTTCGTAAGTTTTAGAGAATATGTTATTATTTTATTTAAGCTTAGAAAATATGTAAGGCCACCTTCTGACTTTGATGAAAGTTTGCAGATTTCTAAGAATGGTTTGGTATATGATAACACCACATACATATATGTATTTAGTTGATGTTCATTAAGCATTCTCAACACTTTAAGAATCTCGTAGATTTTAAAAATAATTTTCGCTTGAGTTTAGAGGTTTGTTGTTATAACTAAATTGTTATATTGGCCTAAGAGGCTCGATGATTTGTGTTTCGTTAATTTTATGAATATTACAGACTGGCTCTAGTTGTTCATGAATTTTTCAGTATATCTTTAGGCTTGCCCTAGATGCTCGTGGATTTTTAAGAATATTTTTAAATGTTCCTAACCTCTGCAGCACAAGTATATTACTATATTGTCCTACTTCGTGGTTCCTTACATCAAAAAATCTGTGCCTATAAATAGATTATATAAATGACCAGTGACCACATGGCGTATGACTGATGTCAGTATTTATACGCCTAGAGGGCCATTTTTAATTATCAGTCAACATACGTAAGACCACAGAGGCTAGTGGATTTTTAAGAATAATACTAGAGCCCCTCTGGCCCTTACATATACTATAAACGATTTATGTACATATATTTTAAGAGAGACTCAAGTAATGTAAGGATATTTCGATTATGACTTTTGAAAATATTTTTGGCCTTCTCTGGAGGCTTGTGGATTTTTAGGAATATTTTAAATCACTTTAATGAATCCTATAGAGGCTTGTACATTTTCCACACCTTTTGTCTCTTATAAAGGCTCACAGATTTCTAAGAATATTTTAGGATAGGATAAGAACCCCACTGGGACTTAGTTGCTGTTAATGATCGACATAGATCCATGCCTTCATATAGCCCCCATAGAACCGTACCTCCCGATTTTCGTAATTCTGAAGATTGTGACGTCAATATTCCACCGAAATGATTGCGATTTTTTATTTAGTCTTCCGTGGGGTTATAAACTATTTCAGATGAAAATTATCAGTATAGGTCCAAGTCTTCCTATATCCCCCATAGAAGCGTACACACTATATTACCGAAATATCGGAAATTTGGTAATTAGTCTTCTTTCCGCAAGAATTTTTTTCGGTATAGGTCGACGTTGTGATATAGCCCCCATAGAACAGTACTTCCAGAATTTCGGTATTTTGAAGGTTAGCCACATTGTTTTCCCGAAATTGCTAAAATTTGGTAGTTAGTCTTCTTCATTAACGAGTGGAAATTAATTGTTCCATTTTATTTCAATACGACTCGTGGTGGAGGGTATAACAGGTTCGGCCCGGCTGAACTTAATGAAGTTCTATGTATGTATGCTATTACATTTTTTAGAATAGTTTCAGATAGCTTAGTTCTTTAGTACATTCAGGCTGGCCCTAGAGGTTCAGGAAAGTTAAGGAAGGTTAAATTTTTTCAAGCTGAACCTAGAGGCTCGGGGTTTTTTTTTATAAAATTTTCTGGTTGACCTAAGGAGCTTGTGGATGTTTTAGAATATTTTCCAACTGCCTGTAGAGACTGGTGGATTCCTAGGAATAAGTGTAGAGTGTTCCTACCCTCTATCTAGTGAGTTTATGTATACTTCCCTTTTTGAAATTTCCTTGTGCCAAAAGGTCTATGGCTATATGTATGTATGTAGATTATACAAATGACAAGAGACCATCTGACGTATGATTTCTGTCAGTACTTATTCGCCTAAAGGACCATTTTAACTCTTTCCCCCTTTTTGAAGGGGCTATCAAATTCGAATCATTTTTATAATGTATTTTCAGGATTCTAATTGAGGGTCTGTAAAATATTCTTATAAAAATTATTGTTTCTTGCGATTTTGTTGTAAAAAATATTTTTCATAAATGCAAACAAATAAAAATTATTTATTTGATGATTATTTTACAAAAAAAAAAAAATATTTATATTTCTTCATGCGTAAATTTTTTGAACAAATATTTGCAATATTGTTCGTACAAATAGGGGCTTCAAATGATGAAAATTATCTACCAACAATATCATCTAATATGCCTGATGATGTTAACTTGACCAGTTAATGAAACTATCGTCGCATAGCGGTTGATGTGTGTAGGACTTCGCTAGATAAAAATTTTTCGATATACATACATCATATATACAGCTCGATTAAAAATTAAATTAATTAAAAATACCTTCGCCCTTAAAAAGGCAAACATTTAAAAAAATATTTTGGTTTTAATTTTTATAAATCTGTTTTTCTTTTTAATATTTTTATTCATATATGGTTTTCATGCACTATTACCAAGATCACATCGATCTCATATTCCAACTTTGTAAAGGAAAGAATTGCCTTTTTCATAATTTCCCAACTTGTTGAATTTGCTAGGGGATTTTAAAAAAATCCACGAGTTCGGATATAATTTCAAAATATTTTTTAAATAATCCACGAGCTCGGATATAACCTCAAAATATTTTTTTAATAATCCACGAGCTCGGATGTAACCTCAAAATATTTCTTAAATAATCCAAGAGCTTGGATATAACCACAAAATATTTTTTTTTTTAATAATCCACGAACGTAGATATAACTTCAACATATTTTTTAAATAATCCACGAGCTCGGATGTAACCTCAAAATATTTTTTAAATAATCCAAGAGCTTGGATATAACCACAAAATATTTTTTAAATAATCCGCGAACTCGGATATAATCTCAATATATTTTTTAAATAATCCAAGAGCTTGGATATAACCACAAAATATTTTTTTTTAATAATCCACGAACTCGAATATAATCTCAATATATTTTTTAAATAATCCACGAACGTGGATATAACCTCAAACAATTTTTTAAAAAATTTACGAGCTAGGATATAACTTCAAAGCATTTTTAAAAAAATCCACGAGCTGGATATAATCTCAATATATGTTTCAATAATCCACGAACGTGGATATAACCTCAAAATAGTTTCTAAATAATCCACGAGCTCGGATATAACCACAAAATATTTTTTAAATAATCCACGAGCTCGGATATAACCTCAACATATTTTTTTTTTTTAAATCCACGAGCTCAGATATAACTTCAAATATTTGTTAAAAAATCCACGAGCGTGGATATAACCTCAAAATATATTTTAAAACATGTACGAGCTAGGATATAAATTCAAATATTTTTTAAATAATCCACGAGCTAGGATATAACTTCAAAATATTTTTTAAAAAATTTACGAGCTAGGATATAACATAAAAATGTTTTTTTTTTTAAACCTTCAAGCTTAGATATAACATTAAAATATATCTTAAAAAATCCACGAGTTCGGATATAACCTCAAAATATTTTTTAAATAATCCTTGAGCTCGGAAAAAACCTCAAATATTTTTTAAATAATTCACGAGTAAGGATATGACTTCAAAATATTTTTAAAAAATTTACGAGCTAGGATATAACTTAAAAATGTTTTTTTTAAACCCCTCAAGCTTGGATATAACATTAAAATATATCTTAAAAAATCCACGAGTTCGTATATAACCTCAAAATATTTTTTAAATAATCCTTGAGCTCGGAAAAAACCTCAAATATTTTTTAAATAATTCACGAGTTCGGGTTTAAGCTTAAAATATTTTTTAAATAATCCACGAACTCGTGAAAACTCAAAATATTTTTTAAATAATCCACGAGCTTGAATTTAACCTAAAAATATGTTTTAAATAAGCCACGAGCTCGGATATATCCTCAAGATGTTTTTAAAAAATCCACGAGCTCGGATATTACCTCAAACTATTTTTTAAATAACTCACGAGATAGTGAGTTCAAAATAATTTTTTAATAATCTACGTGTTTGGATATAACCTAAAAATATTTTTTTAATTAAATACGAGCCCGGATATAACCTCAAAATATTTTTTTAATAATCCACGAGCATGCATAGACAGTAAAAATATTATTTTTAATCCACGGCCATGGATGTAAATATTTACAAAAATCGACAGCCTTGGATATAATTTATGGTTTATAAAATATTTTTTCCAGGACATGGAATTTTATAAAAAGTATAGTTTCTTGCGATTTTATTATAAAAATATTTTTCGAAAATGTAACGAAAAAAAAAACGTTTATTCATTGTCGATTATTTTACAAAAAATATTTATATTTCTGCGTATATTTTTTGAAAAAAAAAAATTTTTGGTATTTTGATTTTTATAAATGTGCTTTTCTTTTTATTTTTTCACATATAGTTTTCAGGCATCATCACCAAGATCACATTGTACTATCTTAAATTCCAACTAAAGAAAAGTATTGCCATTTTATAATTTCCGAATTAAAGTTCCCCAGTGCGTATGACTGTTGACACCACGCATACGCCATTGATGCCTGCATATAAAATACTGTAAAATGTTATATTTTTGAAATTATTCTTTAAAACTAACGAAGATGTCCTTTTCACAAAAATCCAATTTTTATAACATCCCACTTTATTGATAAAAATAGAAACCCCCTCTTGAGATAACATGAAACGATACGTGGTTAATATTAAATATCCTTGTTGCATCCAATATAAGGAAACACCTAAGAATTCACTTTTCCACATGGCATATGATGGCGATGATGGTGTTGGCAAGGAGGATAACGATGATATTGTCATCGTTAGCTTTGTCAAGCGACGTATATATTTTATGTGGTATAATTTTTCATTTTCTAATATCCTGGAAACGGATGTACTCGTATGAACGAGAAAATACATCTATGTGGCACTGATGCACCACAAAACTACATCCTGTTTTGGATAGATACCAAATAACACGTCAGCATTGTAACATCCAATGGTCCTGTTAGTTGAACACAAAGCTTTCAGCACGTAGCAAAAATATATAGTCATAGGGAAACATATATCCCAGAACGCATTTCATATTCTTCTGCGAAACATGATTTGTTTTGCTTTGTTGTAGCTGTTTTCGTTCTACCACTATGGATGTCAGTGTTTCCTCGTTTAATTCAATGCCAGTTGAGTTTATGTGGGTTCCAGCAGCAAAGTTAACGCCAACACCAACTGACATTGTCAATGATGTAACCGCTGCCAAACAAAAGAGGAACCATAAACATCAATGCCATTTGCCAGTAAACCTGTGTAACTACCACTGACACTGGCACTGATGTTGATGATCTGCCGTTGCTATTCTATTTGGTACCAGTCTCATGCCTCAGCTACATTGCAGAAAAACTATTAGTTGGAAAAAAGGTGGTAATATTCAATGTCATTGATTTGGAATGCATCCCTTCTATTCATCTATCCAACCATCTATCCGTATATCCATAGAGAGAATTTAAGTACACAAATGTCCTCAGAGAAATGTGTGGGGGAGTTGGGGAGCTAACATTCACCAGTTAAAAGCTTACATAAATTTACCATGAAAACAAGGATGATTTTAAAACTGCTGCACATTATGAGGATATTTGTTATAGTCATTAGAAACTCATGGCAATTTTATGGTAATATGAGATCAGGTTTATGATAACATCAGCAATTTTCAGGATAAAATAGGTGTATATGTACAGAGATAAAAAATTAGAACAATATAATATTATAGTTTGCATATTTCCTTAGCAAAAAATTATGGGATTCAAGTGATAGAATTAATAAGGAATCACCTGACATTGCTGATAGATCACTTGAATATGTTAAGGTTAGCAGAAGAGCAAAACTTGAAAATAGTGCTTTGGGGTGTATAAATATTGTCAATACTTATACGTCCCGAATATCCGATATACTTTACTTATTTTATTATACAGCGTTAAGTTCTTTAAAAAAGCCTTCCTCATATTTGAAGTAATAAAAAATCTAAGAACATAATGCTCCCTTCTCCCACGAGCTCTTCAAATATATGTATACATATATTGACTTTCAATTTATTTCAACACAATGTTTCTAATAAAAAAATTGCCAATAAACATAAACGGCTACCTTTCTGAATGCCAAATCATCAGAAAGAAGCCCTACGACATTCGCAAGAATCTCAACACATTTGTTATGTTGGATTTCAATACCAAACAAGAAGAATGTCATCTTAAAATAGCCTAGATATTTCAAATATAAACCTATCAATAACTAAATTACATATAGCCAGTCCAGTCGGTCATCAACGAATCACATTAAATCTAAAAAAGGAAATAAAGTTTTTTTGCTTTTGGCAAATCATCATAAAAATCACATTTTTTTGGCAGACATATCTAAGGGAAAGGGAAAACGAAATAAAGGCAAAGAGAGTTAGTTTTCAAATAAAATGGTTTTTCTTCAATAAAAGAAAATGATTATTTCAGCAAAAAAACTGGATTGAAAGTAGTACCATAATGTCACATAAAATTGCATGTCATTGATATGTACATAAATTAAAAGTCAAAAAGGATGTGGGGTCAAAAATGAAAATATGAATGGGCGAAATAGAAGACTAGTCTGTATATTTCTATATTTGGCATGTCGTCAATAAAAATGTATATATGTAGACGGTTTTATTAAAATAGATTTCTAATGATTAATAAGTATGGAAGGCAGTTTCTTAAAGAGATGTATAGACTAAATATAAAAAGTAAATGTAATGAATAAATACAAAAATAAACAAATAATACCTTAATGGTTCTTCACAGCGTATACACGTTGTCACCACGTATACGCCACCATTACAAAAATTTCAAATACCTGAATACAACAAAATATGGACTCAAACTGATATAAACACAAAGATGTTAAATTTATATCTTCAATGAATGGGTTTTCGGAGGAAAAATAAATCAAAAAACTTGGATATAAGTTCAAAATATTGTTTAAAATATCCACGAGCCTGGATATAAGCTCAAAATAATTTTTAAAAAAATCTACGAGCTGGATATAAGCTGAAAATATTTTTTAAAAAATCCACGAGTTTGGACATAAGCTGAAAATATTTTTTAAAAAATCTACGAGTTTGGATATAAGCTCAAAATATTTTTTAAAAAATCCACGAGTTTGGATATAAGCTCAAAATATTTTTTAAAAAATCCACGAGTTTGGATATAAGCTCAAAATATTTTTTAAAAAATCCACGAGTTTGGATATAAGCTCAAAATATTTTTTAAAAAATCCACGAGTTTGGATATAAGCTCAAAATATTTTTTAAAAAATCCACGAGTTTGGATATAAGCTGAAAATATTTTTTAAAAAATCTACGATTTTGGACATAAGCTCAAAATATTTTTTAAAAAATCCACGAGTTTGGATATAAGCTCAAAATTTTTTTTTAAAAAATTCACGAGTTTGGATATAAGCTCAAAATATTTTTTAAAAAATCCACGAGTTTGGATATAAGCTCAAAATATTTTTTAAAAAATCCACGAGTTTATATATAAGGTCAAAATATTTTTTTAAAAATCCACGAGTTTGGATATCAGGTCAAAATATTTTTTAAACATCTACGAGTTTGGATATGCGCAAAATATTTGTTTAAAAAATCCACGAGCTTGGATATAAGCTCAAAATATTTTTTAAAAAATCCACGAGTTTGGAAATAAGGTCAAAATATTTTTTAAAAAATCCACGAGTTTGGAAATAAGGTCAAAATATTTTTTAAAAAATCCACGAGTTTGGAAATAAGGTCAAAATATTTTTTAATAAATCCACGAGTTTGGAAATAAGGTCAAAATATTTTTTAAAAAATCCACGAGTTTGGAAATAAGGTCAAAATATTTTTTTAAAAAATCAACGAGTTTGGAAATAAGGTCAAAATATTTTTTAAAAAATCCACGAGATTGGAAATAAGCTCAAAATATTTTTTAAAAAATCCACGAGTTTGGATATAAGCTCAAAATATTTTTTAAAAAATCTACGAGTTTGAATATAAGCTCAAAATATTTTTTAAAAAATCCACGAGCTTTGATATAAGTTCAAAATATTTTTTGAAAATTTCACAAGCATAAATATAAGCTCAAAATATTTTTTAAAAAATCTACGAGTTTGGATATAAGCGCAAAATATTTTTTAAAAAATCCACGAGTTTGGATATAAGCGCAAAATATTTTTTAAAAAATCCACGAGTTTGGATATAAGCGCAAAATATTTTTTAAAAAATCCACGAGTTTGGATATAAGCTCAAAATATTTTTTAAAAAATCCACGAGTTTGGATATAAGCTCAAAATATTTTTTAAAAAATCCACGAGTTTGGATATAAGCTCAAAATATTTTTTAAAAAATCCACGAGTTTGGATATAAGCTCAAAATATTTTTTTAAAAAATCCACGAGCTTGTGTATTAGCTCAAAATATTTTTTAAAAAATCCACGAGCTTGTATATTAGCTCAAAATATTTTTTAAAAAATCCACGAGCTTGTTTATTAGCTCAAAATATTTTTTAAAAAATCCACGAGTTTGGATCTAAGCTCGAAATATTTTTTAAAAAATCCACGAGTTTGGATCTAAGCTCGAAATATTTTTTAAAAAATCCACGAGCTTGGATTTAAGCTCAAAATATTTTTTAAAAAATCCACGAGCTTGGATATAAGCTCAAAATATTTTTTAAAAAATCCACGAGTTCGGATATAAGCTCGAAATATTTTTAAAAAAATCCACGAGTTTGGATATAAGCTCAAAACATTTTTTAAAAAATCCACGAGTTTGGAAATAAGGTCAAAATATTTTTTAAAAAATCCACGAGTTTGGAAATAAGGTCAAAATATTTTTTGAAAAATCCACGAGTTTGGAAATAAGGTCAAAATATTTTTTGAAAAATCCACGAGTTTGGGAATAAGGTCAAAATATTTTTTAAAAAATCCACGAGCTTGTGTATTAGCTCAAAATATTTTTTAAAAAATCCACGAGCTTGTGTATTAGCTCAAAATATTTTTTAAAAAATCCACGAGCTTGTGTATTAGCTCAAAATATTTTTTAAAAAATCCACGAGCTTGTGTATTAGCTCAAAATATTTTTTAAAAAATCCACGAGCTTGTGTATTAGCTCAAAATATTTTTTAAAAAATCCACGAGCTTGTGTATTAGCTCAAAATATTTTTTAAAAAATCCACGAGATTGGATTTAAGCTCAAAATATTTTTTAAAAAATCCACGAGCTTGGATATAAGCTCGAAATATTTTTAACAACTCACGGGCTTGGATATAAGCTCAACATATTTTTTAAAAAATCCACGAGCTTGGATATAAGCTCGAAATATTTTTAACAACTCACGGGCTTGGATATAAGCTCAAAATATTTTTTAAAAAATCCACGAGCTTGGATATAAGCTCGAAATATTTGTAACAACTCACGGGCTTGGATATAAGCTCAAAATATTTTTTAAAAAATCCACGAGTTTGGATAAAAGCTCAAAATATTTGTTAAAAAATCCACGAGTTTGGATAAAAGCTCAAAATATTTTTTAAAAAATCCACGAGTTTGGATATAAGCTCAAAATATTTTTTAAAAAATCCACGAGTTTGGATATAAGCTCAAAATATTTTTTAAAAAATCCACGAGTTTGGATATAAGCTCAAAATATTTTTTAAAAAATCCACGAATTTGGATATAAGCTCAAAATATTTTTTAAAAAATCCACGAATTTGGATATAAGCTCAAAATACTTTTTAAAAAATCCACGAGCTTGTGTTTTAGCTCAAAATATTTTTTAAAAAATCCACGAGCTTGGTTATTAGCTCAAAATATTTTTTAAAAAATCCACGAGCTTGGGTATTAGCTCAAAATATTTTTTAAAAAAATCCACGAGCTTGGGTATTAGCTCAAAATATTTTTTTAAAAAATCCACGAGCTTGGGTATTAGCTCAAAATATTTTTTAAAAAATCCACGAGTTTGGATATAAGCTCAAAATATTTCTTAAAAAATCCACGAGTTTGGATATAAGCTCAAAATATTTTTTAAAAAATCCACGAGTTTGGATATAAGTTCAAATTTTCTTTTAAAAAATCCACGAGTTTGGATATAACGTCAAAATATTTTTTTAAAAAATCCACGAGTTCGGATATAAGGTCAAAATATTTTTTTAAAAAATCCACGAGTTTGGATATAAGGTCAAAATATTTTTTTTAAAAAATCCACGAGTTTGGATATAAGCTCAAAATATTTTTTAAAAAATCCACGAGGTTGGATATAAGCTCAAAATGTTTTTTAAGAAATCCACGAGGTTGGATATAAGTTCAAAATATTTTCTAAAAAATCCACGAGGTTGGATATAAGCTCAAAATATTTTTTAAAAAATTCGCGAACTTGGATATAAGCTCCAAATTTTTTTAAAAAATCCTCGAGCTTGTGTATTAGCTCAAAATATTTTTTAAAAATTTACGAGCTTGTGTATTAGCTCAACATATTTTTTAAAAAATCCACGAGCTTGTGTATTAACTCAAACTATTTTTTAAAAAATCCACGAGTTTGCGTATTAGCTCAACATATTTTTTAAAAAATCCACGAGCTTGTGTATTAGCTCAAAATATTTTTTAAAAAATCCACGAGCTTGGATATAAGCTCAAAATATTTTTTAAAAAATCTGCGAACTTGAATATAAGCTCAAAATATTTTTTAAAAAATCCACGAGCTCGTTCTCCGAGGCGCTTATATGTTTAAGAAAATATTCTCAACCCCCTCTGGTCTCTGTGGAGACCCACACGATCCATCTGATTCCTATAAGATAATTGTATATTTTTGGAATACTTTTACAGCGCCCCTTGCCATCTACAGAGGCGCCCTGCCAGTTACAGAAGCTCGTAAAGTTAAAAAAGTTAAGGGCACCACCTAGCATATAAAGAGTCCCATTGAGTTTAAGATTGGGTTTAGAATACCCCTTTACATATACAAATGGTCGTGGGAACCCAATAATATTTCAGAAATGTTCCACAGCTGCTAAAGTTTTTTTGACAAACTTTTTAAGAGCCACCTAGTTCTTACAGCGGCTTTTTGATTTCTAAGAATATTTAGGAAACCCCCTGGTTGCCGTTAATTTTTGGATATTTTTGGGAATATTTTCAGGCAGATCTCAGAGGCGTCTTGAGATTTTAAACTGCACCTCAGACCTTGACAAATGCCCATGAAATCTCAAAAATATTTATTGCTTATCCTCCTCCATTTTCAAAAGTTTATTTGGTTTTGAAGTTTTAGTTATCATTTCACCTGGTTTCCCTAACAACTTATTGAGTTACAGAAAGAGTTAGGAAGGCTGGGCTTCATAAAAGTTTGTGGATGTTTTTTTGAGAATATTTGAAGCAGAACTCGAAGGTTCTGGTATTTGCTAAGAATAATTCTAAAGCGCCCCTGGCCTGTTCAAGGGCAGGTAAGACTATAAAAACTATTTGTATAGCGCGACCTGATTTCTACAGACGCTCATTGAATTTTATGAAGGCTTTAGAGATGCCCTCTATCTTTTGTAATTTTTTTTGCCAAATCTCAGAACCTTACAAATATTTATTGACTTTCCTCTGAGTGTCTTTGATTTTAAGAAATATTCCACAATCTTCTGAGGTTTAGAAACATTTTTACAAAAAGTCTTTTACAAAAAAAGTCTTTTACAAAATTCTTTAAATTAATTCGATGTCGTGTGGTAAAATATTCGTGAAATGGACAAACTGACCTTAAATTTTTTTTTTTGAAAAAAAACCTCAAACTATTTTTGAGACAATATTTTTTAAAAAATCTAAACCTCAAAAAGTTTTTGAGAAAATTCAAACCTCAAAATATTTTTTAAAAAATCCACGAGTTTGGATTTAAGCTGAAAATATTTTTTAAATAATCCTTGAACTTGGATATAAGCCCAAAATATTTTTTAAAAAATCAACGAGCAGGTATATCAGCTGAAAAATATTTTTTAAAAAATCAACGAGCAGGTATATCAGCTGAAAAATATTTTTAAAAAATCCACGAGCAGGTATATCAGCTAAAAAAATATTTTTAAAAAATCCACGAGCAGGTATATCAGCTAAAAAAATATTTTAAAAAATCCACGAGCAGGTATATCAGCTAAAAAAAATACTTTTAAAAAATCCACGAGCAGGTATATCAGCTAAAAAAATATTTTAAAAAAATCCACGAGCAGGTATATCAGCTGAAAAATATTTTTAAAAAATCCACGAGCAGGTATATCAGCTGAAAAATATTTTTAAAAAATCCACGAGCAGGTATATCAGCTGAAAAATATTTTTAAAAAATCCACGAGCAGGTATATCAGCTGAAAAATATTTTTAAAAAATCCACGAGCAGGTATATCAGCTGAAAAATATTTTTAAAAAATCCACGAGCAGGTATATCAGCTGAAAAATATTTTTAAAAATCCACGAGCAGGTATATCAGCTGAAAAATATTTTTAAAAAATCCACGAGCAGGTATAGAAGTTGAAAAATATTTTTAAAAATCCAAGAGCAGGTATATCAGCTGAAAAATATTTTTAAAAAATCCACGAGCAGGTATATTAGCTGAAAAATATTTTTAAAAATGCACGAGCAGGTATATCAGCTGAAAAATATTTTTAAAAATCCAAGAGCAGGTATATCAGCTGAAAAATATTTTTTAAAAACCCACGAGCAGGTATATCAGCTGAAAAATATTTTAAAAAAATCCACGAGCAGGTATATCAGCTGAAAAATATTTGTAAAAATCCACGAGCAGGTATATCAGCTGAAAAATATTTTTAAAAAATCCACGAGCAGGTATATCAGCTGAAAAATATTCGTAAAAAATCCAGGAGTAGGTATATCAGCTGAAAAATGTTTTTAAAAAATCCACGAGAAGGTATATCAGCTGAAACATATTTGTAAAAAATCCACGAGCAGGTATATCAGCTGAAAAATATTTGTAGGAAATCCACGAGCAGGTATAGAAGCTGAAAAATATTTTTAAAAGATCCACGATCAGGTATATCAGCTGAAAAATATTTTAAAAAATCCACGAGTAGGTATATCAGCTGAAAAATATTTTTAAAAGATCCACGAGCAGGTTTATCTACTGAAAAATATTTTAAAAAATCCACGAGCAGGTATATCTGCTGAAAAATATTTTTAAAAAAAATCCACGAGCAGGTATATCTGCTGAAAAATATTTTTAAAAAAAATCCACGAGCAGGTATATCTGCTGAAAAATATTTTAAAAAATCCACGAGCAGGTATATCAGCTGAAAAATATTTTTAAAAAAATCCACGAGCAGGTATATCTGCTGAAAAATATTTTTAAAAAATCCACGAGCAGGTATATCTGCTGAAAAATATTTTTAAAAAATCCACGAGCAGGTATATCTGCTGAAAAATATTTTTAAAAAATCCACGAGCAGATATATCAGCTGAAAAATATTTTTAAAAAATCCACGAGCAAGTATATCAGCTGAAAATATTTTTAAAAAATCCACGAGCAGGTATATCAGCTGAAAAATGTTTTTAAAAAATCCACGAGCAGGTATATCAGCTGAAAAATGTTTTTAAAAAATCCACGAGCAGGTATATGAGCTGAAAAATATTGTTGAAAAATCCACGAGCAGGTATATGAGCTGAAAAATATTTTTAAAAAATCCACGAGCAGGTATATGAACTGAAAAATATTTTTGAAAAATCCACGAGCAGGTATATGAGCTGAAAAATATTGTTGAAAAATCCACGAGCAGGTATATGAGCTGAAAAATATTTTTAAAAAATCCACGAGCAGATATATCAGCTGAAAAATATTTTTAAAAAATCCACGAGCAGATATATCAGCTGAAAAATATTTTTAAAAAATCCACGAGTAGGTATATCAGCTGAAAAATATTTTTAAAAAATCCACGATAGGTATATCAGCTGAAAAATATTTTTAAAAAATCCACGATAGGTATATCAGCTGAAAAATATTTAAAAAAAACCACGAGTAGGTATATCAGCTGAAAAATATTTTAAAAAAATCCACTAGCAGGTATATCAGCTGAAAAATATTTTTAAAAAATCCACGAACAGGTATATCAGCTGAAAAATATTTTTAAAAAATCCACGAGCAGCTATAGCAGCTGAAAAATATGTTTAAAAAATCCACGAGCTGGTATATCAGCTGAAAAATATTTTTAAAAAACCCACGAGCAGATATATCAGCTGAAAAATATTTTAAAAAATCCACAAGCAGATATATCAGCTGAAAACATTTTTAAAAAATCCACGAGCAGGTATATCAGCTGAAATTTATTTGTAAAAATCAAGGAGCAGTTATATCAGCTGAAAAAAAAATTTAAAAAATCCACGAGCAGGTATATCAGCTGAAAAATATTTTTAAAAGATCCACGATCAGGTATATCAGCTGAAAAATATTTTAAAAAATCCACGAGTAGGTATATCAGCTGAAAAATATTTTTAAAAGATCCACGAGCAGGTTTATCTACTGAAAAATATTTTTAAAAAATCCACGAGCAGGTATATCAGCTGAAAAATATTTTTAAAAAATCCACGAGCAGATATATCAGCTGAAAAATATTTTTAAAAAAATCCACGAGCAGGTATATGAGCTGAAAAATATTTTTAAAAAATCCACGAGCAGATATATCAGCTGAAAAATATTTTTAAAAAATCCACGAGCAGATATATCAGCTGAAAAATATTTTTAAAAAATCCACGAGTAGGTATGTCAGCTGAAAAATATTTTTAAAAAATCCACGATAGGTATATCAGCTGAAAAATATTTTAAAAAAACCACGAGTAGGTATATCAGCTGAAAAATATTTTAAAAAAATCCACTAGCAGGTATATCAGCTGAAAAATATTTTTAAAAAATCCACGAACAGGTATATCAGCTGAAAAATATTTTTAAAAAATCCACGAGCAGCTATAGCAGCTGAAAAATATGTTTAAAAAATCCACGAGCTGGTATATCAGCTGAAAAATATTTTTAAAAAACCCACGAGCAGATATATCAGCTGAAAAATATTTTAAAAAATCCACAAGCAGATATATCAGCTGAAAACATTTTTAAAAAATCCACGAGCAGGTATATCAGCTGAAATTTATTTGTAAAAATCAAGGAGCAGTTATATCAGCTGAAAAAAAAATTTAAAAAATCCACGAGCAGGTATATCAGCTGAAAAATATTTTTAAAAGATCCACGAGCAGGTATAGAAGTTGAAAAATATTTTTAAAAATCCAAGAGCAGGTATATCAGCTGAAAAATATTTTTAAAAAATCCACGAGCAGGTATATTAGCTGAAAAATATTTTTAAAAATGCACGAGCAGGTATATCAGCTGAAAAATATTTTTAAAAATCCAAGAGCAGGTATATCAGCTGAAAAATATTTTTAAAAAACCCACGAGCAGGTATATCAGCTGAAAAATATTTTAAAAAATCCACGAGCAGGTATATCAGCTGAAAAATATTTGTAAAAATCCACGAGCAGGTATATCAGCTGAAAAATATTTTTAAAAAATCCACGAGCAGGAATATCAGCTGAAAAATATTCGTAAAAAATCCAGGAGTAGGTATATCAGCTGAAAAATGTTTTTAAAAAATCCACGAGAAGGTATATCACCTGAAACATATTTGTAAAAAATCCACGAGCAGGTATATCAGCTGAAAAATATTTGTAAGAAATCCACGAGCAGGTATAGAAGCTGAAAAATATTTTTAAAAGATCCACGATCAGGTATATCAGCTGAAAAATAGTTTAAAAAATCCACGAGTAGGTATATCAGCTGAAAAATATTTTTAAAAGATCCACGAGCAGGTTTATCTACTGAAAAATATTTTAAAAAATCCACGAGCAGGTATATCTGCTGAAAAATATTTTTAAAAAAATCCACGAGCAGGTATATCTGCTGAAAAATATTTTTAAAAGATCCACGAGCAGGTTTATCTACTGAAAAATATTTTAAAAAATCCACGAGCAGGTATATCAGCTGAAAAATATTTTTAAAAGATCCACGAGCAGGTTTATCTACTGAAAAATATTTTAAAAAATCCACGAGCAGGTATATCTGCTGAAAAATATTTTTAAAAAAATCCACGAGCAGGTATATCTGCTGAAAAATATTTTTAAAAGATCCACGAGCAGGTTTATCTACTGAAAAATATTTTAAAAAATCCACGAGCAGGTATATCAGCTGAAAAATATTTTTAAAAAAATCCACGAGCAGGTATATCTGCTGAAAAATATTTTTAAAAAAATCCACGAGCAGGTATATCTGCTGAAAAATATTTTTAAAAAATCCACGAGCAGGTATATCAGCTGAAAAATATTTTTAAAAAATCCACGAGCAGATATATCAGCTGAAAAATATTTTTAAAAAATCCACGAGCAAGTATATCAGCTGAAAAATGTTTTTAAAAAATCCACGAGCAGGTATATCAGCTGAAAAATATTTTTAAAAAATCCACGAGCAGGTATATAAGCTGAAAAATGTTGCTGAAAAATCCACGAGCAGGTATATGAGCTGAAAAATATTGCTGAAAAATCCACGAGCAGGTATATGAGCTGAAAAATATTTTTAAAAAATCCACGAGCAGGTATATGAACTGAAAAATATTTTTGAAAAATCCACGAGCAGGTATATGAGCTAAAAAATATTGTTGAAAACTCCACGAGCAGGTATATGAGCTGAAAAATATTTTTAAAAAATCCACGAGCAGATATATCAGCTGAAAAATATTTTTAAAAAATCCACGAGCAGATATATCAGCTGAAAAATATTTTTAAAAAATCCACGAGTAGGTATATCAGCTGAAAAATATTTTTAAAAAATCCACGATAGGTATATCAGCTGAAAAATATTTTAAAAAAACCACGAGTAGGTATATCAGCTGAAAAATATTTTTAAAAAATCCACTAGCAGGTATATCAGCTGAAAAATATTTTTAAAAAATCCACGAACAGGTATATCAGCTGAAAAATATTTTTAAAAAATCCACGAGCAGCTATAGCAGCTGAAAAATATGTTTAAAAAATCCACGAGCTGGTATATCAGCTGAAAAATATTTTTAAAAAACCCACGAGCAGATATATCAGCTGAAAAATATTTTAAAAAATCCACAAGCAGATATATCAGCTGAAAACATTTTTAAAAAATCCACGAGCAGGTATATCAGCTGAAATTTATTTGTAAAAATCAAGGAGCAGTTATATCAGCTGAAAAAAATTTAAAAAATCCACGAGCAGGTATATCAGCTGAAAAATATTTTTAAAAGATCCACGATCAGGTATATCAGCTGAAAAATATTTTAAAAAATCCACGAGTAGGTATATCAGCTGAAAAATATTTTTAAAAGATCCACGAGCAGGTTTATCTACTGAAAAATATTTTAAAAAATCCACGAGCAGGTATATCTGCTGAAAAATATTTTTAAAAAAATCCACGAGCAGGTATATCTGCTGAAAAATATTTTTAAAAGATCCACGAGCAGGTTTATCTACTGAAAAATATTTTAAAAAATCCACGAGCAGGTATATCTGCTGAAAAATATTTTTAAAAAATCCACGAGCAGGTATATCAGCTGAAAACTATTTTTAAAAAATCCACGAGCAGATATATCAGCTGAAAAATATTTTTAAAAAATCCACGAGCAGATATATCAGCTGAAAAATATTTTTAAAAAATCCACGAGCAAGTATATCAGCTGAAAAATATTTTTAAAAAATTCACGAGCAGGTATATCAGCTGAAAAATGTTTTTAAAAAATCCACGAGCAGGTATATGAGCTGAAAAATATTGTTGAAAAATCCACGAGCAGGTATATGAGCTGAAAAATATTTTTAAAAAATCCACGAGCAGGTATATGAGCTGAAAGATATTTTTAAAAAATCCACGAGCAGGTATATGAGCTGAAAAATATTGTTGAAAAATCCACGAGCAGGTATATGAGCTGAAAAATATTTTTAAAAAATCCACGAGCAGATATATCAGCTGAAAAATATTTTTAAAAAATCCACGAGCAGATATATCAGCTGAAAAATATTTGTAAAAAATCCACGAGCAGGTATATCAGCTGAAAAATATTTTAAAAAAACCACGAGTAGGTATATCAGCTGAAAAATATTTTAAAAAAATCCACTAGCAGGTATATCAGCTGAAAAATATTTTTAAAAAATCCACGAACAGGTATATCAGCTGAAAAATATTTTTAAAAAATCATCGAGCTGGTATATCAGCTGAAAAATATTTTTAAAAAACCCACGAGCAGATATATCAGCTGAAAAATATTTTAAAAAATCCACAAGCAGATATATCAGCTGAAAACATTTTTAAAAAATCCACGAGCAGGTATATCAGCTGAAATTTATTTGTAAAAATCAAGGAGCAGTTATATCAGCTGAAAAAAAATTTAAAAAATCCACGAGCAGGTATATCAGCTGAAAAATATTTTTAAAAAAATCCACGAGCAGATATATCAGCTGAAAAATATTTTTAAAAAATCCAAGAGCAGATATATCAGCTGAAACATATTTTTAAAAAATCCACGAGCTGATATATCAACTGGAAAATGTTTTTAAAAAATCCACGAGCAGATATATCAGCTGAGAAATATTTTTAAAAAATCTAGGCGCGGATATATCAGTTGAAAAATATTTTTAAAAATACACGAGCGAAAATACAACAGACCTTTTCACATAATTTCAAATACAATTCATTTCATATTTCCTTGGAGTATAATTAAAGTTTTGATAACAATTTTTATTTCTGTAAAGGGTGGCATGTTATATATGACAGCAATCGTACGCCATCATCACTTCAAACTTGCAATTTAAGTTTTATCCTCTTAAAATAACTCCATATCTAAAACAGATCTTAAACATATAATTTGAAATGAAAATGCAGTTTATTTTTCCCTGAAGAATAGTTAAATGTTTGATAACTATTGTTATTTTGGTAAAGGGTGTCGTATTATATATGACAGCAATCATACGCCGTCATCACCTCCAGCTTGCCATTTAAGTTTAAGCCTCTTAAAATAACTCCATATCTAAGAAAGATCTTAAACATGTTATAGCGTAAAATGAAAATGCAGTTTATTTTTCCTTGGAGAATAACTAAAGGTTTGATAACTATTTTTATTGCCGTAAAGGGTGTCGTATTATACATGACACCAATCATACGCCACCATGAACTCCAACTTTACAAATCTGTTCAATCCTCTTAAAATTATTCTATATCTTAACCAGATCTTAAACCCACATTATATGAAATGAAAATCCAGTTTATTTTCCCATGGTGTGCCATTAAAAATTTGATAGATATCTTCTATTACTTAAAGAAACTACACATGTAAAGAAATGCATATCATGTGAAATAATGTTGGTAATAAAATGGACAAATAAAGGCCGGATAAACTACATTTCCCCAAACAAATGAGTAGAGATTCCATTCTTTCTTCAATAACATCTTCAAATAAAGAAGACCTCTACATAGATGACATGTGAATGGCTTTCATCAAAACAGAATTTATGAAGGGATATGTAGCTCTTATCAACGTGGGGATAAGGCATGTTATGTTGAGGGGAAAATCCAAAGTATGGATGTGTGTAAATGACATCACTTTTCCACTCTTCTCTCCGCAACACCAACAGCACAAAAGTGTCAATGGGGAATTAAGTTGGCCATGAATTGTTGTCTAACCTTTCCAGAAAAAGATAGTTGAACATATTCATGTGGTCAAAAGAAAATTGCAAATATTATACTCCCGGCAAGGGGGAATAAAATGGTAAGTGATAAAATTTGATATGCTTTTTTTTGGCAGAGGAAAGGCAACTAAGAAAGCTAGCGAATAAGATATGATTATGTATGACTTGGAATTTGAAGCCAACACCAAGCAACAAAGAACTTTATGGACAGCAATAAAGAAAGCAACCAACAACTAGACAGCAGTAATAACAAGAAAATGCTGGCAAAATGGACTGTGGGTAATATGAAAAATAACACGCACCAACAATAGAAGTTAAAGAAAACTATGCTTCCTTTTACACGCTAGCCCACACACACATGCAGAAATGACAAAAGACATTTCTTATGGCAAAAAGTCTTAAGGGAATGAGGAACTACAAAATACTTACTTACATATTCTCACAGATAATCAACAACAAACCACATTCTGCTGGAAGCTCTTCACACACACACCCACATCTAACACTGAGTATTGTCCTGCACCACAGGAGACCATGAAAGCATAAGTTAATATTGACCAAATAAACTTAGGAGAATGACCAGCAACCACAATGCAATTCAACATTTCCATTTTCCCAACTCCACTCCACCTAACTTCTCTACCGTACAACGACGACCACATACCAATATCCATGGGAAATGACCAATAAGTATATCAAAATAGATGACCAGTGAGTGAAGGAATTGCCAATGTGTTGAAGAAGATCATAAAATTAGATTAGACAGCATTGACTTAAATACGAAGCAGCACAAGTAGCAATAGCACGAACTCAAGTAGGTGGTAATTGTTATGTTTTTGGTTGTTTGCTAGTGTTAGAGTAAAGTTAATAGAGTAAAGCTTTCTAACAGCTTTGCTTTATAGGAGGAAATTTTGTGTTGTGTATTTCATAACGTGATGAGTGTTGGAAAGAGTTGGGTTTTGGGTGGGTTCATTAACATTCTTAGAGTGTTTTGTTAATAAAATAATAAACAAAACGACATGACAAATTAGATTTGTTTAACCCCCTACCGGTGATGTATGATTGATATTAATAAAAACTCAGTCACTTCCTGGTGGCGTATAAATTATATGAATTTTAAGACATTTTCTAGGTGGCGTATGACACATGTTAATTATTCAAACATTTCCTTTAGCGGCAATGATATGGATTTTTTTATCCAACTTTTTAAAGACGTTTTTATTTCAACAAACTGTCCCTCACGCAAGTTTTTTTAAAGGGATATTTTTACAAGCCACTAAAAACATAATTCCACCAACGTGGATTTTTAGTTTTTTTACCAAAGGGAATTTTTAATTTTTTTTTACCAAAATGGACTTTTATTTATTTACCAAAGCTGATTTTTTTTTAATTTATTCACAATAATGGATTTTTGTCAACAACGTAGATTTTTAATAAAATATTTCTCATCAAAGTGGATTTATTAAAAATAAATCAGTTCTGCATAGACCTTTCAAGCGAACACACGTGTCATAGTTGCGAAGGGTTGAACAATTCAACGAAAAGTAGTCTCTCAGTTATAAAAAAAATACTCTTGTTTTGTAACCGAATCTATCCGCTCTCATTGGACTCTGTCGCGGTTCGGTTTTTTATAAAACACCCAAATCTTTAATTTTTCTACGGCCAAAACTAAGGGCAGGAGGGGGAGACCTCCTAATGCTCTAAAGAGTCAAAAAGCTTCAAGGCCTTTACGTGATCCGTCCTTGTTCAATTGGGCAAACACTTCAAATCGATTTAGTTCTTTAGGTGATGAAAATGTAATGGATGCAACTCCAGAATCTAACATCATCAATGTACAACAATCAAAGCCTCCACCAATCGTTGTGGATGCGAAAAAGCCTCTAAAAGTGGAAATGCAACTTCTCGGACAAAATTGTCTGTACAAATCGACTTCAATTGGAACAAAAATCTTTCCAAATACTGATGAGATGTATGAATCTTGCAAAAAAGTTTTATCGGAGAATAATTTTGAGTTTCACTCCTTTAACTTAAAACAAAATCGTCAATACACAGTATTTCTGTATGGACTCCCAAAAATTGATACTAAAGACATTGAAGAAGAACTAATTAGTTACAACCTTATGCCCTCTTCTGTTAAAGAGGTAGCAACAAAATACAGTTCGGAGAGTAATGCTGTTTACAAAGTCCAATTCCCACGTAAGAATTTTAATCCAAGCTCTCTCAAAAACGTGAGGAATATTTGCAAAGTCTTAATCACTTGGAGAAAATATAAAAACAAGAAAAATAACCAACCAACTCAATGTTGGAATTGCTTAATGTTTGGACACGGTGGGGAGCACTGTAATCGTCTCTCCGCTTGTATGATATGTGCTGGACGGCATCACACAAACAACTGTCCACTAAACAATAATGATAAACGACCTGCTATGTTCACTTGTTTCAATTGTAAGAATCATGGAAAGGAGAAATTCGATCACTCTGCTAATGATGTAAACTGTCCTCTGCGTGCCCTCTACCTTGAAACGAGAGCTAAAGCAACATCAAAAAACAATCGTGGAAATAATAACACACGAAGAAACATGCCCAACTCCAATTATCAAGCGAACTCACAACATGTTCGTAATCAAAACAACAACATGAATGGCGATGCTCATTTCAGCAGTGCTACTTATGCAAATCATGTTCGATGGAATAATGATTTATTCAATATTGATGATTTGTTTCAGATATTTATGAATACTTTAGATGATCTAAAGAAATGCAAAACTAAAATGCAGCAAATTAATTTAAATTTGTCTATGGTGAAGTATGCATATGACATATAATCCCAGCAACGACTTACGCTTATTTCACTGGAATGCAAACGGCATGTCCAACATATCTTGTTTGAGCCAAAGGAAAATATTCTTGAAAGAGAAAACATTTCAATTGCTTCAATCAATGAAACTCATCTAAATGAAAACCATAAAATATATATGAAAAATTATGTTGTCTATCGACTTGATAGAGAAGATTCTAGAGGTGGGGGCGTCGCCCTAGTTATTAGAAAATCGATTAAGCACAAGCTATTGCCATTAATTCCAACTCATACAATTGAAAATATCTCAGCCGAAATTGTAATAAACAACAGGAAAGTTATAGTATTCTCCGCATACTCTCCTAAATATTCTCGCAGTTTCAAAAATGATGTTATTTTAATGACGTCTTCTAGCTGCGAATTCATAATTTTAGGCGATTTAAACGCAAAACATTCCTCCTGGAACTGTCATACCAATAACACAGCTGGTAATGTGCTTCACAATTTGGAACAATGCTCCAACTTTTATATACTACATCCAATTTCAACAACGTACTATCCGTATCAGCAAAACAGAAATAGCTCTACAATTGATCTTATTATTAGTAATTCTACCCTTAACTTGTCAGGAAATGTACTCGACTATGAAATTCCCTCAGACCATCGTCCTTTAATTTGTTCGATTTCCCACTCAGAAGCGGTTCATGTTGATCTAAGCTATTATAACTACAAACTCGCCAATTGGCCAAGATATAAAAGTTATTTGGATAACTCTATTGTGCTGAATAACGAACTATATAATAGCAAAGAAGCTGTAAGTAATGAAATCAACAACCTGGTTCAGATTATCTTGCGTGCAAGAGATGTATCTATTCCAAAAGTTAATAAATCTGAAAACTATGAACTTCCCGCAGACATTATTAACTGCATACGAGTGAGGAGGACATACAGAAGAAAGAGCCAACGTGCTAATAATATAGCTGAGGCTAATTATTATACCCAATGTTCTAAACTGCTCAGCAAACTAATCGATGAGAAAATTAAAATAGAAAATAATAGGAAATGGGATTGTCTACTTTCAAAAATGATGCCTGGGGATAAATCTTTTTGGAGAAACAGCAGGAGTCTGCGTGGTAAAGGGAGAAATAATATTCCACCTCTTATACACAACAACAATAAATTCATAACCGATGGGGAGAAAGCTCAGCTTCTGGTGGATACATTTTTAAAAGCAAACAGTATAACCGCTGATTATACACATTCGATCGACACACGAGTAAAGTTGAAGGTTATTCAACTATTATCAGAGAGTCCTGACACTGAAGGTATAGTCTACGTTACTCTAAATGAAATAGAAAATTACATCTTTGTGTTTATTTCAGCTTTAGTCCATATTTTGTTGTAATTCAATTGTATGAATAACAACAAAATATTTTAAAGTGGATATGAAATTGATTAGTTGCGGGCGAAGGGTAGGGAATACTATAGTTTCAGTTGTCACCAAACAACTTCATCAGTTCCCTTTTCCGCCGACTCTGTATCGTGGAATTATTATTTTGTTTCAACAACGTGGGTTTATTAAAAAAAATATTTTTTCAACAACGTCGATTTATTAAAAAAAAATATTTTTTCAACAACGTGGATTTATTAATTTTTTTTTCAACAACGTGGAATTATTATTTTTTTCAACAACGTGGATTTTTTAAAAAATATTTTTGTAACACGTAGATTTTTTAACTTTTTTCAACAATGTGGATTTATTAATTTTTTTCAACAACGTGGATTTATTAATTTTTTTCAACAACGTGGAATTATTATTTTTTTTTCAACAACGTGGATTTATTAATTTTTTTTTCAACAACGTGGATTTTTTAAAAAATATTTTTGTAACACGTAGATTTATTATTTTTTTCAACAACGTGGAATTATTATTTTTTTTTTCAACAACGTGGATTTATTAATTTTTTTTCAACAACGTGGATTTATTATTTTTTTTTACAGCGTGGATTTATTATTTTTTTTCAACAACGTGGATTAATTAATTTTTTTAAATCACCATCACGCGCGGATTTTTTTAATGATATTTTTTTACCGAATTTTGGAGCCTATCATGCGTAATTTTTTTAATGAATTTGGGAGTCCATCTATCGTGGATTTTTTAATGAATTTTTCAACGAATTTTAGAGCCCATAAGGTGTGGATTTTCTTCAATCATTTTTAACGAATTTTACAGCTCAACAAGGGGGGATTTTTTACAAAATTTTTCAACGAATTTTAGAGGCCATATAACGTGGACTTTTTTTAAATAATTTTTTAACGAATTTTAGAGCCCATCAGGCGTGGATTTTTTAATGATTTTTTTCCGAATTTTAGAGCCCATCAGGCGTGGATTTTTTAATGATTTTTTCCGAATTTTGGAGGCCATCAGGCGTGGATTTTTTAATGAATTGCTCAGTGCATTTTGGATGCCACCAGGCGTGGATTTTTTAATGAATTGCTCAATGCATTTTTGAGCCCATCAGGGGTGGATTTTTAATGAATTGCTCAATTTATTTTGGAGGCCATCAGACGTGGATTTTTTAATGAATTGCTCAATTTATTTTGGAGGCCATCAGGCGTGGATTTTTTAATGAATTGCTCAATGCATTTTTGAGGCCATCAGGCGTGGATTTTTTAATGAATTTTTCAAAAAAAAATTGAGGTGTTGTTTTTTATTGAATTTTTTAAAAATATTTGAGGCGTGGATTTTTATTATAGATGTTTTTATTGCGCTTTTTTGGTCAGGGTAATAAATGAAAATAAATGAATTTATTTCATGTTTGCTCAGCGTTTCGTTGGCTTGTTTGCAACTTTTTTAAGATCGTCCTTTTATTCAATTATTAAATATTTTGCATTATTATTAATTTCTTATTATTAAAACAAGTAAGAAAATTCTATTGTCGGACGGAGCCGACCATGGGATACCCTATACCACTATCCCTGGACAATCGCTCTCCACGGAACTTCTTTTCAATGATTGTGAAAATTTAATTATCAAATATCAGATATGTAATGTATAATACTTATGAAAATTTTGTTTTTGGTCCATTTCATCCCCTGAACATTTCACGATCATCACCAAAAACTAATCATATCAATTCTGGCCCGAACCCAACCTCCTTAAAAAAAATTCCTTACAATCGGTCCATAATTGTGGCCTTAAGCTTGTTTACAATTTTTAATGGATGGAAACACATCGCTTAATCGCTTTATCTCATCGAGATATGAATTTTGGCATACCAAATAGGGGTCTAGGACGAATATTTCGTGGTGTTACATAAACTTTTGGAGAGACAATATGTAGCATCGGATAAAAATATGGTTCTCTACACAGAACCCATTATATACTAGGCAGTAGGCCCGTTATCTAGCAAACACTTTTTTGCAATTTACATCAGAGGAAAGGTTAGTAGTTTTTTCCCATATGTAGGCTACTTTGCGAAATATATATGTCTTCAAGGAATTAAAATATCGACCAAAAATAAATTTTTTATATTTTTCATACAAAAGTAATGGTCCATTTCACCCGCTAAAGAATATCAGATCATCATTCAAAATTGTAAACATCTTTTTCGACATATACTCTAACCCGGTGCAAAATTTCGTGACTATTGATGTATAATTGCGACTTCTAGCGAGTTTATTATTACACTACAAACAACTAACGGAACATATTAGGCTGTAACTCAGTTATCTGATCATTCACACCATCATAATTGGCATCAATTGAAAGGTCAAGCGTTCCACTTTCAAGTATATCTCACTTGTCGGGAATGTCACTTCCAGGAATTAAGATATAAGCTGTATATTAAAAATTTTCACACAAAAGTTTTGGTCCATTTAACCCTCTAAATATTATCCGATCGCCATCTCAAATTGCAAGCTTCTCCTTTATGATATACTCTTACCTTATTTAAAATTACGCGTTGATCGGACTATTATTGAGACCTACAGAGCCGCAAGAAAATTGGATAAATATTATGTTTTTGGTCCATTTCAACCGCTAAATATTTCACCATCATCACCAATAAGAATAGGGATCTATTCTGATCTGAACCCGACCTCCATACAAAATTTCGTGACGATCGGTCCATAATTGCGGCCTGGACCGTGTTTACAATTTATAATGGACAGCCGGACGGACACACATCTCAAAATCGCTTTATCTCGTCGAGATATGAAGATTGGTACACCACATTGGGGGTCTCCGACGAATATTTCGCGATGTTACATGCATTTTTACCAAAACAAACTTATAATACCCTTTTCCACATAGTGGTGTAGGGTATAAAAATATTTTTCACACTACATAGGTTTATTAAAAAAATATTTCTTCATACAACGTGGATTTGTTTTAAAAAAATATTTTTTCAACAACGTGGATTTAATAGAAAAATATTTTTTCAAAAACATAGATTTATTAAAAAATATTTTTTCAACGCGGATTTTTTAGAAAATATTTTTTTCAACAAACGTGGAGTTTGTAAAAAATTATTTGTTCAACAACGTTGATTTTTTAAAGAATATTTTTTGGATAAACCTGGACTTTTCAAAAATTAGTTTTTCAATAAACCTGGACTTTTTAAAAATTATTTTTTCAATAAACCTGGACTTTTTAAAAATTATTTTTTCAATAAACCTGGACTTTTTAAAAATTATTTTTTCAATAAACCTGGACTTTTAAAAATTATTTTTTCAATAAACCTGGACTTTTTAGAAATTATTTTTTCAATAAACCTGGACTTTTTAAAAATTATTTTTTCAATAAACCTGGACTTTTTAAAAATTATTTTTTAAATAAACGTGGACTTTTAAAAATTATTTTTTCAATAAACCTGGACTTTTTAAAAATTATTTTTTCAATAAACCTGGACTTTTTAAAAATTTATTTTTTCAATAAACTTGGACTTTTTAAAAATAATTTTTTCAATAAACCTGGACTTTTTAAAAATATTTTTTTCAATAAACCTGCACTTTTAAAAATTATTTTTTCAATAAACCTGGCCTTTTTAAAAATTATTTTTTCAATAAACCTGGACTTTTTAAAAATAATTTTTTTCAACAACGTTGAATTTTTAAGAATTTTATTTTCCAAAGGCGTGGATTTTTTAACGAATATTTTTCCAACAGCGTGGATCTTTTAAAGAAAATTTTTGCAACAACGTGGATTTTTTAAAAAAATTATTTTTCAACAAAGTGATTTCATCAAAAAATATTTTGTCAACAAGGTGGATTTTTTTTTTCAACATGGATTTAAAAAAAACAAGTAAGAACAGACTATAGTCGGACGGGGCCGACCATGTGATACCCTATACCACTATCCCTGTGCACTAGCTTTCCGGGCTAGCTTTTGATAAATGATAACTTTTATTTAAATGTATACATTTATTAAGTAATAAAGAAAACAATAACATGTTGAAATAATAATCTACATACATATATTTGTTCTAAAGCAATAAATGTAAAACAGTAACTAATGCAATACTATAAGTGCAAGAATTTTGTTCTCATGTGAAAATGTAACATTAAACTATGTTATAATCAATTTTATTAAGATAACAGAAAATAAATAATAATGCTGTAAATGAATCTTAATTTTTCTACTTTTTTCTATCTTAGTAAATCTTTGAATGAAGATACATATGTATATGTGAAAAATGAATTGGGAAGGTTCGTTAAACGACAAGTTCAAAAAAGAAAATAATAATGACGTTAAAATCAAAATAATATATCGATGTATTACAGATTAGACATATTAATTTAAAAATAAAATATATACAAGGGGAAATTCATTAGAGTTTGCAAATTTAAGATCGAATAAATAAGAAATACTATTCAAAACGTATTAAAATAAAAGAACAACGTCGTATTTCAAAAACTTACTGTAAATAGAACATCATTTTTAAACAAGGTACATACATTTTATTGAAATGGAATACTATCTGTGATCTGTCGCAAAATACTAAGAGCAATGAATGCATCATTTAAAGAAGTAAGATCGTAAATAAGCGCAATAAAAACACAAAAAAAGTCTGTGAATCCCACATCAAGTCATAATAGTTTTTTGTGTCACATCAGGTTTAAATAATATATAGCTTTGTCGAATATGCAGTAGATCTTCAATTAAATACCCATGTACCTAATATGTAAATCTATATGTACCCACAATCTTTATAGTCCTGAATAGTTGATTTAACTCAACGATTTGAAACAATACATGATAATTGATTGATAATTCGAATCTCGCATCACTATGCCCCCAGGATTATGCTTAAACTCCACAAATTTTGAAATCTGTCGTTATGTAATATAAGCGCAATATAGGGAAGAAGTAGCACTTACTACTAAAATTCTGAATTAGAAAGTTAGGTCAAAGCTCTCAGCAGGTCATGAACGAATATTTAAAGTCATTTTCTAATTATATAGATACAAATATTGCATCATGGTAGCTGTATATAGTTTCATATGTACGAGTTGTTACTGCGGCGTTTTGAATATTAGTTAAGCACCAATCAATTTTCGACATACCCTTTGTTGTATTGGTATCATTTAACGAAATAAAACCATTGTCAATAAGTTTTTTCTCACTATTGGAGCATCCTGAATTACGGCAAATGTTGAAATCACCAAGTACCACTGTCTTTTCGAAAACATTATTATTTTGACCAAGCAAATTATCGATTTCGTTATTCAGAGCACCTATGGGGAAGTTTCTATTGCGATATATAATGACAAATTTTATTTCTCTGTACTTAAAAGATATCAACTCAAACGTTTTACGAACTTCGTGTTTTATGATGCTACTGCAATATACCAACTCACTAGCCACATCGGTCTTCACATAGATGATAATACCGCGCTTATGGCGCCTTGTAGAGGTTTCACTAGCATCTATTCTCATGTTGGGCAAGATTGTGTAACCTGGTATATCATAATTTTCTTCTTTTAATGACCATGTTTCTACAAAACATAAAATTTCAGCCTTTAGCATAACATTGTCGTTCCGTACATCATTTATGTGAGCATGTAGACTTTCTACATTATGATAAGCCACTTTCGTTCTGTTCTGTATAAACATAAAATCGTAATGGCTGTTCAAATATTTGTTGCTTCGTAGACTATTCAGTTCTACGTTGATGGGATCATCATTTGCGAAGGGCTTTGGAGCAATAAAATTTCCAAGGAGATAGAGACCAGATGCTTTTGTTGCTCTACTACAGGCAACATATAGTGCAGAACGATTCATCCTAGGTTTCAAGTGCACTGCTACGCACGAATAAGTTGCTCCTTGGCTTTTATGGATTGTGACACCTTCAGCTGGTACAACAGGAAACTGAGTACGATCGATACTAACATGTTCATTTTTCTTGAATTGGAAAGAACGTACCACAACTTGTAATGGTGTCCAATTTGGTTCACTGGGGTGACTCTTCTTAGTGCGTGCGGCGGTACCCACACAGTCTTCGGTGAAACGAATCCACAATGTGGTTGGTTGTCTATTAACATCACTGTCAACTTGCATTAACGTACCTGTCGCACCATTGACTAGTCCATCTGCAATATCTAAGTTTACAGTAATCATATACTTAGCAGTTATTATACCCTATACCACAATGTGGAAAAGGGTATAATAAGTTTGTTTTCCCAAAAATTCATGTAACGCCGCGAAATATTCGTCGTAGACCCCTCATGTGGTATACCAAACTTCATATCTCGACGAGATAAAGCGATTTAGCGATGTGTGTCCGTCCGTCCGTCCGTCCGTCTGTCCGTCCATTAAAAATTGTAATCAAGCTAGAGGCCGCAATTATGGACCGATTGTCACGAAATTTAGTATGGAGGTCGGGTTTGGACCAGAATAGAACTGATTAGTTTTTGGCGAGGATCGTGAAATGTTAAAGGGATGAAATGGACCAAAAACAAAATTTTTGCTCGATTTTGTAGCCGCTCTGTAGGTCGCAATAATAGTCCGATCGGCGCGAAATTTTAAACGTAGTTTTGGTTTGAGATGAAGAAGTAGCGTGCAAGTCAACGGTATGATCGGATAATATTTAGCGGGTTAAATTGATCAAAACTTTTGTGTGAAAATTGGTAAAATTTCTAATGCACATTTGTGACAAAGAAGTAGCATGCAAGTCAACATGATGATCCGATAATATTTTCCGGGTTAAATGAACCACAAATTTTGTGTGAAAATTGGTTAAATTTTTAGAATAACTATTATAATTTTTTTCGGGAAGATAAGTTCCACCCGCGTAAGTTATATTTAGAATAGAAACTCTTAACCTTTCTACTGATATCAATAATGATGATATACGTTAACAGATAATTGAATAACAGCGTTGTATATACAGAAATCCCACAGTTTTAATTGTTGCTAGTGTAACTATAACCAAGGTAGAAGTCGCAGTTATAGATCCATACTGACATATTTTTATTACGAGTTAATATATTTGATCAAGAAAAATTCCAATAATTTTGGATAATGACAAAATACGGTTCAAAATGGCCATAATTTTTGTGGCGAAAATATCCGATTTAAATTGTAAATCCATATTTTAAATTCTGGCCCATATTCCGATATACAGACAATGTGCTAAAACGGAACTGGAAACCCCACTTTTCACCTCTTCCTTGATGTAAATTATATCACAATAGCTATAAGGAAACGCAAATACTGTCTAACAAATAAGTGGGTTCCTTTGCCGTTTTGGTTTTTTTTGTAAGAAACTACATTTATCCTTCATGCTACAATGATGAAATCTGTTCCGAGTTGGATATAACTCCCATGCATATTATCGGCGATTTTAATTTTAATGGACTTGGTCTACAAATATATTGAAATCGGTCCAGATTTTGCTCCCAAATCATCCCATCACATTATATATTAATGTAATAAGAGATAATTCATATAAATTCAATTTAAGTCGGGTTTGCGAAAAGCACCGGGTTCAGCTAAAATAAATTCCGGGGAAAATTATATTGCCATCATTTTTTTGTTAGTGGCTATTATGCTGACCTTTGGAGAGTAACCACTGTCACTGTTGAATATATGGTATTTGAAATACAACGAGGTAGACTATACTTTACAAAATTTATTAACAGTACAAAGTTGGCATTGATTTTCAATTTTATTTCCAGACGAGCAAAAATTATAAATTATATTCAGCTATAATATATCATTTCAAACTAAAGAACTAAAATCGTTCAAAAACGTTGCTTTTGTTGTAACAACTTATCCGTTCGTCAATAAAAACGGTTTCTTCTAATATCCATGTTTAGTGCAGAAAATAGAATATTCGCGAACAAATATATAACAAAAGATTTGAAAAATCAGACAATGTCGTGCATAATATATGTATGCAATTCTTGCATAACATCTTTACCGTGAAATCAAAATAGTTTGTGAAATAATGACAGTATCTAAATGTCCTATACAATTCGAGACACTCGCAAAACGGCCACCTAAAATTCTGTGCTATGTTAAAAACATAAATTTATGTGTTGAACATAAAAAGTGACCCTGTAACAAAAACATTTTCTGAAGGAAAATTCAATTCACATCTTTACCGTGAAATCAAAATAGTTTGTGAAATAATGACAGTATCTAAATGTCCTATTTGAGACATTCGCAAAACGGCAACCTAAAATTTATGCTATGTTGAAAAACATCAATTTATGTGTTGAACATGAAAAGTGACCCTGTAACAAAAACATTTTGTGAAGGAAAAACAACAAGATTATATATTTGCCAACGCAATTTTGCCAATTTCGATCATTCATCCATGTAATACTTACGTGTACCAATAGAAGAGTTACTAACAAATGCAATAAATATATGCACATATCCCTGGATTAATTGAGAAATATACATTCCCCCTGAATTTCTTATCTTAGAAACTTCAATAAGTAAATTGTGAAGATCATAAAATGCCAAGATCCTCAAGACAAAGCCATTCTCAGCGACGGCAGCTAGTAAGGAATAGTGTTCGTCTCATAAGAACTAACGTCAGTGAAAGACAAGAGTCAGTATTAAGCGGTAATTCCCAATGGAGGGCTCGTCGTCGACAAGATGAGCATGTTCGTGTTGCAGAACAAGCGGTAAATACATCGCAACGTCGACTAAGACGTTTAAACCGCGATGTTCGACATGTAGAACAGTTACGGGATACGCAGCTACATCGCGAAAGAAGGATAATTTCGGTCAACAGATACGAGGAACAGCTTAGAAATACATCGGAACATCAACGTAGACGTCGAAATCTACGGAACCGGGAACTCGAACAGGTAAGAAACACTATTCAACATCGAAACAGGCGTTTAAACTTGACATATCAACAAGAAGAACAGCGTCGTAATTCAGAACAACACCGTCAAAGACGGACGCGTTCATGGTATAGGGAAGTAGAACAGGCAAGGAATACAGAACAACATCAGGAAAGACGTTTAGATTCCTTATATAGCAGTGCAGAGCAATCCACAAATACCCGTCAGCGTCAAGAAAGACGGCGGGATCCCCTAAACCAGGAAAGGGAACGAGCTCAAAATAGGTCTCGTATGAATGTTAGGCGCATGGCAGGAAGACAGTTAACTTTTGATTTACAACGAACTGTAAACGTTAGAGTTAGGATGTATCGAAATAATAGCCATAACAGAATATTTGAAAACCAAAGACAGGTAGAAAGGTATAGGGAAAGGATTGTTCAAGACAATTTAGAAGAAGAAAACATTGTAACTGAAAACATAGGTTTTAGAAGATATAATGAGACAATAAAAAAGGGACCAACGATTATATGTACATGCTGTGGTGGATTATGGTTCCCACATCAAGTTGAAACTATTAATATGGACCAATTTAACTCACATCCCACTTTTATTTCTGAAGTGTTCTGTTTGATTAATAAATTTCCTAACGAAAATAATGTGTATCCATTTTGTCGAACATGCAGCAGAGCAATCAAAAATAAAAGGAAGCCAAATATTCGTTTATCAAATGGCCTTGACTTTCCAAATATTCCTGAATGCTTGAAAGGTCTAACAGCAATTGAAGAACGATTGATTACTGCCAGACTACCTTTCATGATAATCGTTTCTCTTGGATTTGAAAGACAGAGTGCCATAAGAGGCGCTGTAGTTAATGTACCCATAAATGTAAACGATACCGTAACATCACTACCTAGGACATTCGACCAGGCACAAGTGGTTCAACTCCATTTGAAACGTCGCATGTCTTATCGGCATGACTATATGACCGAATCTATACGACCTGCTACAGTATTGGAAGCAGCGAGGTATCTCGTAGGAACGGAACTTTACATAAAACATCAAATTTATATAAATGAAACTTGGTTGAATGATTTCAATTCCCAAGTGAGCGTTCCCTTCATAGCTGATCCAATAGACACTGATGTCATTACAGACATCTACAATGCACAAACAGCAAGGCAATTAACCAATAATATAGAAAATGTGGTGAATTATGCCGACGATTCTGAAATGTTGAATCCAGGAGGGCAACAAACATTATTGGAAAATGTGCCCATTGAAAATCGACAGTTGGAACGCATTACAATGGCTCCCGGAGAAGGTCAACGCCCACTCGACATGCTCCTAGACGAAGATTCGGAAGAGCTTTCATTTGCATCCATATATTGTGGATCAAAAAGAACATGTCCAGAGACATACAGTAAAATTATACGATCCGAACTTCGTCGATATGACAGAAGGGCATGTAGAGTGGACAAACTTTTATATAGCTACAAGAAGTTAGAACTCCAAACTATAAGAAACGCTACATCCATCGCTTTAAGAAAGCATACCAGAAATAGACATGTTACCGCTAGTAATGCGCTAAACGAAAATTTTATAAATTCCTTAATTAAACATGATGATGGATATAGGATTCTAAAAGGAGTTAGATCTTCTCCTGCTCATTGGGAGGCGGAGAAACGAAGAGTTATTGCTATGATTAGACAGTTTGGTCTTCCGACGCTATTTATGACTTTTTCCGCAGCTGAAACCAGATGGCCGGAACTGCTAGTTATTTTAAAGAAAACTGTGGACAATGACTTGGTTTCTGAAGAGGAAGCATCGAATTTATCGTTTGGGGAAAAGGCTCGACTAATACGCAGTGATTCTGTAACATGTGCTAGATATTTCGATTTCCGATTTAGACAACTTTTTGCTCTACTGAAATCGGAAGATGGCATTTTTGATGAGCATAGCATAGAAAAGTACTACTGGAGGGTCGAATTTCAGCAAAGGGGTTCACCTCATATACACGGGATGTATTGGTTAAAAAATGCACCGAAAATAGACCTCAATGAGCATGAAACATTTCCACCTGTTGTGAATTTTATAGACAAATACATAAGCACGAATAGCTCGGACGAAAATGTATCACCATATATTGGTTATCAGGTTCACAACCATAATAGGTCATGCACAAGAGAATATAGAGGGGAAAAAACTTGTCGTTATGGCATCCCACATCCTCCAATGCCCCAAACTGAAATACTTTTGCCCTTACCAAATGATGACGCAACCATTTCGCAACACAAGTGTGCATATGATCGCATTCAAAGCGTATTGACAGCAAATTTGTCGAATGATGTCGTAGTGCAATTTGACGATTTTCAAACATTTTTACAAGATGACAAAATTAATATGACTTATGACGAGTATAAGTTGGCTATAAGATCGTCATTAAAAAAACCAAAAGTATTTTTGTGCAGAAAATTTTCTGACAGAATGGTGAATGCATTTAACCCAACCATTTTAGCATTGCACAGAGCCAATATGGACATACAATTCATTCTGGATGCCTACGCTTGTTGTAGTTACATAATTAACTATATTAATAAATCCAATAGAGGTGTATCCAGAATTTTAAGGGATGCTGCTGAAGAAATTCGTGCAGGTGATTTTACAATAAAGCAAAAAATGCAACATATAGCACACAAATTTATTTCTGGAACAGAAATTTCAGCACAAGAAGCTGTATATTGTTGTCTCGGTATGCATCTTTCCGAAAGCAGTAATGCCGATGTTTACATTAATACCGGCAGACCTGAGGAAAGGGTTTAAATTTTGAAATCTCGGCAGCAATTAATGTCTCTACCCACCAATTCTACAGATATTTTTATGAATGGATTATTAGATCATTACATTCAACGACCAGATGACTTAGAAGACCTATGTCTAGCTGATTTCGCAGCAAAATATAATTTTAGTAAAACTTTAAGAGGGCAAGTGGCTGAAAACGATTATGATGAGTTGGAAGGTGAGGAAAGTATTGAAATCCCGGAAAATTTTCGGAGACTAAAAGACAATTCAGGTTATATTAGAGAGAGAAGGAAGCCACTGGTAATCAGATATAGAAGATATAATATAAACAAAAATAGAAGTGACTTCTTTAGAGAATTATTGATGCTATATAACCCGTGGAGATCGGAAGAAGAAGATCTATTAAATGTGGACTCTGAAAGACAATACATGGTTAATAAAGAAATTATAGAAGCAAATAGAAGGAAATATGATATTTTTGAACAAGTAGACCTTGATAATGCTTTTCAAAGCGTACAAGAAGAGATTGACGCCAACATTAACGAACAAGAGCACAACGAAAATGTGGAAATTGATAATGAATTTAGAATTTTTGGTATACCGGAGATTGATCCAAACATGAATGTTGTTAATCCTGTTAACGACGAAATACATGATGTTCCAACTACAAGGTCAATAAGATTACCACCCTTAATCCCAATTGCAGAATTATTGACTCTTGTGGGAACATTAAATGAAAAACAGAGGATATATTTTAACCATGTAATGCATAATGTTAAAATTGGTTCAAATTTCCACGAATATGTTGGAGGTGGTGCTGGTGTAGGAAAAAGCAGACTTATTTCTGCCATATATCAATGTGTAAATTACCGACTTTTCCAGACGCCTGGTAACGACCCCAACCTCTTAAAAGTTTTGCTTTGTGCACCAACTGGGAAGGCTGCATTTGGCATTGGTGGTGCCACTCTACACTCACTGTTTTCCCTACCAATAAATCAATCTTCTGCGGAAATAAGACCACTAAATGCAGACACTGTCAATACATTGAATTCAAAGTTACAGGACGTAAAATTAATAATAATTGACGAAATATCAATGGTGGGTTCAAAAATGTTTGCTCATATTGACATGCGATTGAAGCAAATATTTAAAACCACTTTACCCTTTGGTGGAATATCAATAATAGTTTTTGGAGACTTAAAACAGCTTCCACCGGTAGGTGACAGATGGATATTTTCACCAGCAACATCGGACCCCTACACCCTTATATATGGAACATCATTATGGGACATGTTTAAATATTTCGAACTATCAGAAATCATGCGTCAGAGGGAGGACCAATCATTTGCAATAGCTTTAAACAACATGTCTTGTGGTGCAATGACTTCTGAAGACATATCTATGATAAGATCTCGAATTGTATCTCCTTTAGATGTACCTAGAGATGCGGTCCATTTATTTCTATCCAACAATGAAGTGGACATTTTTAATGCCGAAAAACTGAACTCTATACAATCCGAAAGCATAATATCATGTGCAAAGGATAGTATAAAATCGTTAGGGCTCTCAACTGAATCTAGAAACCGGATTTTGGAATCTGTATTGTCATTTAAAACGACAGAGACCCAAGGTTTACCGAGCACTATAACACTTAAAACAAGTAAGAACAGACTATAGTCGGACGGGGCCGACCATGTGATACCCTATACCACTATCCCTGTGCACTAGCTTTCCGGGCTAGCTTTTGATAAATGATAACTTTTATTTAAATGTATACATTTATTAAGTAATAAAGAAAACAATAACATGTTGAAATAATAATCTACATACATATATTTGTTCTAAAGCAATAAATGTAAAACAGTAACTAATGCAATACTATAAGTGCAAGAATTTTGTTCTCATGTGAAAATGTAACATTAAACTATGTTATAATCAATTTTATTAAGATAACAGAAAATAAATAATAATGCTGTAAATGAATCTTAATTTTTCTACTTTTTTCTATCTTAGTAAATCTTTGAATGAAGATACATATGTATATGTGAAAAATGAATTGGGAAGGTTCGTTAAACGACAAGTTCAAAAAAGAAAATAATAATGACGTTAAAATCAAAATAATATATCGATGTATTACAGATTAGACATATTAATTTAAAAATAAAATATATACAAGGGGAAATTCATTAGAGTTTGCAAATTTAAGATCGAATAAATAAGAAATACTATTCAAAACGTATTAAAATAAAAGAACAACGTCGTATTTCAAAAACTTACTGTAAATAGAACATCATTTTTAAACAAGGTACATACATTTTATTGAAATGGAATACTATCTGTGATCTGTCGCAAAATACTAAGAGCAATGAATGCATCATTTAAAGAAGTAAGATCGTAAATAAGCGCAATAAAAACACAAAAAAAGTCTGTGAATCCCACATCAAGTCATAATAGTTTTTTGTGTCACATCAGGTTTAAATAATATATAGCTTTGTCGAATATGCAGTAGATCTTCAATTAAATACCCATGTACCTAATATGTAAATCTATATGTACCCACAATCTTTATAGTCCTGAATAGTTGATTTAACTCAACGATTTGAAACAATACATGATAATTGATTGATAATTCGAATCTCGCATCACTATGCCCCCAGGATTATGCTTAAACTCCACAAATTTTGAAATCTGTCGTTATGTAATATAAGCGCAATATAGGGAAGAAGTAGCACTTACTACTAAAATTCTGAATTAGAAAGTTAGGTCAAAGCTCTCAGCAGGTCATGAACGAATATTTAAAGTCATTTTCTAATTATATAGATACAAATATTGCATCATGGTAGCTGTATATAGTTTCATATGTACGAGTTGTTACTGCGGCGTTTTGAATATTAGTTAAGCACCAATCAATTTTCGACATACCCTTTGTTGTATTGGTATCATTTAACGAAATAAAACCATTGTCAATAAGTTTTTTCTCACTATTGGAGCATCCTGAATTACGGCAAATGTTGAAATCACCAAGTACCACTGTCTTTTCGAAAACATTATTATTTTGACCAAGCAAATTATCGATTTCGTTATTCAGAGCACCTATGGGGAAGTTTCTATTGCGATATATAATGACAAATTTTATTTCTCTGTACTTAAAAGATATCAACTCAAACGTTTTACGAACTTCGTGTTTTATGATGCTACTGCAATATACCAACTCACTAGCCACATCGGTCTTCACATAGATGATAATACCGCGCTTATGGCGCCTTGTAGAGGTTTCACTAGCATCTATTCTCATGTTGGGCAAGATTGTGTAACCTGGTATATCATAATTTTCTTCTTTTAATGACCATGTTTCTACAAAACATAAAATTTCAGCCTTTAGCATAACATTGTCGTTCCGTACATCATTTATGTGAGCATGTAGACTTTCTACATTATGATAAGCCACTTTCGTTCTGTTCTGTATAAACATAAAATCGTAATGGCTGTTCAAATATTTGTTGCTTCGTAGACTATTCAGTTCTACGTTGATGGGATCATCATTTGCGAAGGGCTTTGGAGCAATAAAATTTCCAAGGAGATAGAGACCAGATGCTTTTGTTGCTCTACTACAGGCAACATATAGTGCAGAACGATTCATCCTAGGTTTCAAGTGCACTGCTACGCACGAATAAGTTGCTCCTTGGCTTTTATGGATTGTGACACCTTCAGCTGGTACAACAGGAAACTGAGTACGATCGATACTAACATGTTCATTTTTCTTGAATTGGAAAGAACGTACCACAACTTGTAATGGTGTCCAATTTGGTTCACTGGGGTGACTCTTCTTAGTGCGTGCGGCGGTACCCACACAGTCTTCGGTGAAACGAATCCACAATGTGGTTGGTTGTCTATTAACATCACTGTCAACTTGCATTAACGTACCTGTCGCACCATTGACTAGTCCATCTGCAATATCTAAGTTTACAGTAATCATATACTTAGCAGTTATTTTAAGTGTTATAGTGCTCGGTAAACCTTGGGTCTCTGTCGTTTTAAATGACAATACAGATTCCAAAATCCGGTTTCTAGATTCAGTTGAGAGCCCTAACGATTTTATACTATCCTTTGCACATGATATTATGCTTTCGGATTGTATAGAGTTCAGTTTTTCGGCATTAAAAATGTCCACTTCATTGTTGGATAGAAATAAATGGACCGCATCTCTAGGTACATCTAAAGGAGATACAATTCGAGATCTTATCATAGATATGTCTTCAGAAGTCATTGCACCACAAGACATGTTGTTTAAAGCTATTGCAAATGATTGGTCCTCCCTCTGACGCATGATTTCTGATAGTTCGAAATATTTAAACATGTCCCATAATGATGTTCCATATATAAGGGTGTAGGGGTCCGATGTTGCTGGTGAAAATATCCATCTGTCACCTACCGGTGGAAGCTGTTTTAAGTCTCCAAAAACTATTATTGATATTCCACCAAAGGGTAAAGTGGTTTTAAATATTTGCTTCAATCGCATGTCAATATGAGCAAACATTTTTGAACCCACCATTGATATTTCGTCAATTATTATTAATTTTACGTCCTGTAACTTTGAATTCAATGTATTGACAGTGTCTGCATTTAGTGGTCTTATTTCCGCAGAAGATTGATTTATTGGTAGGGAAAACAGTGAGTGTAGAGTGGCACCACCAATGCCAAATGCAGCCTTCCCAGTTGGTGCACAAAGCAAAACTTTTAAGAGGTTGGGGTCGTTACCAGGCGTCTGGAAAAGTCGGTAATTTACACATTGATATATGGCAGAAATAAGTCTGCTTTTTCCTACACCAGCACCACCTCCAACATATTCGTGGAAATTTGAACCAATTTTAACATTATGCATTACATGGTTAAAATATATCCTCTGTTTTTCATTTAATGTTCCCACAAGAGTCAATAATTCTGCAATTGGGATTAAGGGTGGTAATCTTATTGACCTTGTAGTTGGAACATCATGTATTTCGTCGTTAACAGGATTAACAACATTCATGTTTGGATCAATCTCCGGTATACCAAAAATTCTAAATTCATTATCAATTTCCACATTTTCGTTGTGCTCTTGTTCGTTAATGTTGGCGTCAATCTCTTCTTGTACGCTTTGAAAAGCATTATCAAGGTCTACTTGTTCAAAAATATCATATTTCCTTCTATTTGCTTCTATAATTTCTTTATTAACCATGTATTGTCTTTCAGAGTCCACATTTAATAGATCTTCTTCTTCCGATCTCCACGGGTTATATAGCATCAATAATTCTCTAAAGAAGTCACTTCTATTTTTGTTTATATTATATCTTCTATATCTGATTACCAGTGGCTTCCTTCTCTCTCTAATATAACCTGAATTGTCTTTTAGTCTCCGAAAATTTTCCGGGATTTCAATACTTTCCTCACCTTCCAACTCATCATAATCGTTTTCAGCCACTTGCCCTCTTAAAGTTTTACTAAAATTATATTTTGCTGCGAAATCAGCTAGACATAGGTCTTCTAAGTCATCTGGTCGTTGAATGTAATGATCTAATAATCCATTCATAAAAATATCTGTAGAATTGGTGGGTAGAGACATTAATTGCTGCCGAGATTTCAAAATTGAAACCCTTTCCTCAGGTCTGCCGGTATTAATGTAAACATCGGCATTACTGCTTTCGGAAAGATGCATACCGAGACAACAATATACAGCTTCTTGTGCTGAAATTTCTGTTCCAGAAATAAATTTGTGTGCTATATGTTGCATTTTTTGCTTTATTGTAAAATCACCTGCACGAATTTCTTCAGCAGCATCCCTTAAAATTCTGGATACACCTCTATTGGATTTATTAATATAGTTAATTATGTAACTACAACAAGCGTAGGCATCCAGAATGAATTGTATGTCCATATTGGCTCTGTGCAATGCTAAAATGGTTGGGTTAAATGCATTCACCATTCTGTCAGAAAATTTTCTGCACAAAAATACTTTTGGTTTTTTTAATGACGATCTTATAGCCAACTTATACTCGTCATAAGTCATATTAATTTTGTCATCTTGTAAAAATGTTTGAAAATCGTCAAATTGCACTACGACATCATTCGACAAATTTGCTGTCAATACGCTTTGAATGCGATCATATGCACACTTGTGTTGCGAAATGGTTGCGTCATCATTTGGTAAGGGCAAAAGTATTTCAGTTTGGGGCATTGGAGGATGTGGGATGCCATAACGACAAGTTTTTTCCCCTCTATATTCTCTTGTGCATGACCTATTATGGTTGTGAACCTGATAACCAATATATGGTGATACATTTTCGTCCGAGCTATTCGTGCTTATGTATTTGTCTATAAAATTCACAACAGGTGGAAATGTTTCATGCTCATTGAGGTCTATTTTCGGTGCATTTTTTAACCAATACATCCCGTGTATATGAGGTGAACCCCTTTGCTGAAATTCGACCCTCCAGTAGTACTTTTCTATGCTATGCTCATCAAAAATGCCATCTTCCGATTTCAGTAGAGCAAAAAGTTGTCTAAATCGGAAATCGAAATATCTAGCACATGTTACAGAATCACTGCGTATTAGTCGAGCCTTTTCCCCAAACGATAAATTCGATGCTTCCTCTTCAGAAACCAAGTCATTGTCCACAGTTTTCTTTAAAATAACTAGCAGTTCCGGCCATCTGGTTTCAGCTGCGGAAAAAGTCATAAATAGCGTCGGAAGACCAAACTGTCTAATCATAGCAATAACTCTTCGTTTCTCCGCCTCCCAATGAGCAGGAGAAGATCTAACTCCTTTTAGAATCCTATATCCATCATCATGTTTAATTAAGGAATTTATAAAATTTTCGTTTAGCGCATTACTAGCGGTAACATGTCTATTTCTGGTATGCTTTCTTAAAGCGATGGATGTAGCGTTTCTTATAGTTTGGAGTTCTAACTTCTTGTAGCTATATAAAAGTTTGTCCACTCTACATGCCCTTCTGTCATATCGACGAAGTTCGGATCGTATAATTTTACTGTATGTCTCTGGACATGTTCTTTTTGATCCACAATATATGGATGCAAATGAAAGCTCTTCCGAATCTTCGTCTAGGAGCATGTCGAGTGGGCGTTGACCTTCTCCGGGAGCCATTGTAATGCGTTCCAACTGTCGATTTTCAATGGGCACATTTTCCAATAATGTTTGTTGCCCTCCTGGATTCAACATTTCAGAATCGTCGGCATAATTCACCACATTTTCTATATTATTGGTTAATTGCCTTGCTGTTTGTGCATTGTAGATGTCTGTAATGACATCAGTGTCTATTGGATCAGCTATGAAGGGAACGCTCACTTGGGAATTGAAATCATTCAACCAAGTTTCATTTATATAAATTTGATGTTTTATGTAAAGTTCCGTTCCTACGAGATACCTCGCTGCTTCCAATACTGTAGCAGGTCGTATAGATTCGGTCATATAGTCATGCCGATAAGACATGCGACGTTTCAAATGGAGTTGAACCACTTGTGCCTGGTCGAATGTCCTAGGTAGTGATGTTACGGTATCGTTTACATTTATGGGTACATTAACTACAGCGCCTCTTATGGCACTCTGTCTTTCAAATCCAAGAGAAACGATTATCATGAAAGGTAGTCTGGCAGTAATCAATCGTTCTTCAATTGCTGTTAGACCTTTCAAGCATTCAGGAATATTTGGAAAGTCAAGGCCATTTGATAAACGAATATTTGGCTTCCTTTTATTTTTGATTGCTCTGCTGCATGTTCGACAAAATGGATACACATTATTTTCGTTAGGAAATTTATTAATCAAACAGAACACTTCAGAAATAAAAGTGGGATGTGAGTTAAATTGGTCCATATTAATAGTTTCAACTTGATGTGGGAACCATAATCCACCACAGCATGTACATATAATCGTTGGTCCCTTTTTTATTGTCTCATTATATCTTCTAAAACCTATGTTTTCAGTTACAATGTTTTCTTCTTCTAAATTGTCTTGAACAATCCTTTCCCTATACCTTTCTACCTGTCTTTGGTTTTCAAATATTCTGTTATGGCTATTATTTCGATACATCCTAACTCTAACGTTTACAGTTCGTTGTAAATCAAAAGTTAACTGTCTTCCTGCCATGCGCCTAACATTCATACGAGACCTATTTTGAGCTCGTTCCCTTTCCTGGTTTAGGGGATCCCGCCGTCTTTCTTGACGCTGACGGGTATTTGTGGATTGCTCTGCACTGCTATATAAGGAATCTAAACGTCTTTCCTGATGTTGTTCTGTATTCCTTGCCTGTTCTACTTCCCTATACCATGAACGCGTCCGTCTTTGACGGTGTTGTTCTGAATTACGACGCTGTTCTTCTTGTTGATATGTCAAGTTTAAACGCCTGTTTCGATGTTGAATAGTGTTTCTTACCTGTTCGAGTTCCCGGTTCCGTAGATTTCGACGTCTACGTTGATGTTCCGATGTATTTCTAAGCTGTTCCTCGTATCTGTTGACCGAAATTATCCTTCTTTCGCGATGTAGCTGCGTATCCCGTAACTGTTCTACATGTCGAACATCGCGGTTTAAACGTCTTAGTCGACGTTGCGATGTATTTACCGCTTGTTCTGCAACACGAACATGCTCATCTTGTCGACGACGAGCCCTCCATTGGGAATTACCGCTTAATACTGACTCTTGTCTTTCACTGACGTTAGTTCTTATGAGACGAACACTATTCCTTACTAGCTGCCGTCGCTGAGAATGGCTTTGTCTTGAGGATCTTGGCATTTTATGATCTTCACAATTTACTTATTGAAGTTTCTAAGATAAGAAATTCAGGGGGAATGTATATTTCTCAATTAATCCAGGGATATGTGCATATATTTATTGCATTTGTTAGTAACTCTTCTATTGGTACACGTAAGTATTACATGGATGAATGATCGAAATTGGCAAAATTGCGTTGGCAAATATATAATCTTGTTGTTTTTCCTTCACAAAATGTTTTTGTTACAGGGTCACTTTTCATGTTCAACACATAAATTGATGTTTTTCAACATAGCATAAATTTTAGGTTGCCGTTTTGCGAATGTCTCAAATAGGACATTTAGATACTGTCATTATTTCACAAACTATTTTGATTTCACGGTAAAGATGTGAATTGAATTTTCCTTCAGAAAATGTTTTTGTTACAGGGTCACTTTTTATGTTCAACACATAAATTTATGTTTTTAACATAGCACAGAATTTTAGGTGGCCGTTTTGCGAGTGTCTCGAATTGTATAGGACATTTAGATACTGTCATTATTTCACAAACTATTTTGATTTCACGGTAAAGATGTTATGCAAGAATTGCATACATATATTATGCACGACATTGTCTGATTTTTCAAATCTTTTGTTATATATTTGTTCGCGAATATTCTATTTTCTGCACTAAACATGGATATTAGAAGAAACCGTTTTTATTGACGAACGGATAAGTTGTTACAACAAAAGCAACGTTTTTGAACGATTTTAGTTCTTTAGTTTGAAATGATATATTATAGCTGAATATAATTTATAATTTTTGCTCGTCTGGAAATAAAATTGAAAATCAATGCCAACTTTGTACTGTTAATAAATTTTGTAAAGTATAGTCTACCTCGTTGTATTTCAAATACCATATATTCAACAGTGACAGTGGTTACTCTCCAAAGGTCAGCATAATAGCCACTAACAAAAAAATGATGGCAATATAATTTTCCCCGGAATTTATTTTAGCTGAACCCGGTGCTTTTCGCAAACCCGACTTAAATTGAATTTATATGAATTATCTCTTATTACATTAATATATAATGTGATGGGATGATTTGGGAGCAAAATCTGGACCGATTTCAATATATTTGTAGACCAAGTCCATTAAAATTAAAATCGCCGATAATATGCATGGGAGTTATATCCAACTCGGAACAGATTTCATCATTGTAGCATGAAGGATAAATGTAGTTTCTTACAAAAAAAACCAAAACGGCAAAGGAACCCACTTATTTGTTAGACAGTATTTGCGTTTCCTTATAGCTATTGTGATATAATTTACATCAAGGAAGAGGTGAAAAGTGGGGTTTCCAGTTCCGTTTTAGCACATTGTCTGTATATCGGAATATGGGCCAGAATTTAAAATATGGATTTACAATTTAAATCGGATATTTTCGCCACAAAAATTATGGCCATTTTGAACCGTATTTTGTCATTATCCAAAATTATTGGAATTTTTCTTGATCAAATATATTAACTCGTAATAAAAATATGTCAGTATGGATCTATAACTGCGACTTCTACCTTGGTTATAGTTACACTAGCAACAATTAAAACTGTGGGATTTCTGTATATACAACGCTGTTATTCAATTATCTGTTAACGTATATCATCATTATTGATATCAGTAGAAAGGTTAAGAGTTTCTATTCTAAATATAACTTACGCGGGTGGAACTTATCTTCCCGAAAAAAATTATAATAGTTATTCTAAAAATTTAACCAATTTTCACACAAAATTTGTGGTTCATTTAACCCGGAAAATATTATCGGATCATCATGTTGACTTGCATGCTACTTCTTTGTCACAAATGTGCATTAGAAATTTTACCAATTTTCACACAAAAGTTTTGATCAATTTAACCCGCTAAATATTATCCGATCATACCGTTGACTTGCACGCTACTTCTTCATCTCAAACCAAAACTACGTTTAAAATTTCGCGCCGATCGGACTATTATTGCGACCTACAGAGCGGCTACAAAATCGAGCAAAAATTTTGTTTTTGGTCCATTTCATCCCTTTAACATTTCACGATCCTCGCCAAAAACTAATCAGTTCTATTCTGGTCCAAACCCGACCTCCATACTAAATTTCGTGACAATCGGTCCATAATTGCGGCCTCTAGCTTGATTACAATTTTTAATGGACGGACAGACGGACGGACGGACGGACGGACACACATCGCTAAATCGCTTTATCTCGTCGAGATATGAAGTTTGGTATACCACATGAGGGGTCTACGACGAATATTTCGCGGCGTTACATGAATTTTTGGGAAAACAAACTTATTATACCCTTTTCCACATTGTGGTATAGGGTATAAAAATATTTTCCGTAATCGTGGATTTAAAAAAAAAAATATTTTTCATCAACCTGGATTTTCTAAACAAATATTTTCCATCAACGCTCAGTGGATCCACTTGTATGGAGAAAGTGGCCAAAAATATTTAGAGTGTAAAAATCAAGCCAATGCGCCAGTTACAGCTTTGTGCTGCTGCGAAGAGTGTTTTAAGAAACCACGAGCGTAACATTCTCCCCCCTTTCCCCTCTGGAGGGGGTATACGGTAAGAATTGTTTTATGCTGTTAATAAAAAATGACATGAACAAAGCTCCCGATTATCTTATGATGCAAAAATAGGCTTGGGGAAACAAAACAGTCTCCAAAACAACATAAAATCCAACCAATTTAGCGGATTAAAAAAATCAACATTTGGTTAAATTTTTAATACAGATCTTATAGCGTTCTTCCTGAAAAATTTGGAAGAAGATTTCTTTAGCTTGCCACTGATGCCAATTATGTTAATGTACGTGGTCAGATAACAGAGTTATACGCTAATATATCCATAGAAACCCTATTCTAAGGCAGCTTTAGTGAGCGACTCACCATTTATAGTCGGGCACTAGATGGCAGCTGATTTTAATACTGAATAATCTTAAACCCAGGACTTACTTTGGAAAATTATTCCCGAGGTGGGCACTGGTGGGCATCATGACTAAAACCTTAGGTCAAATTTAAGTATATGATCGAATTGGCATTACAAAATACACTAAGAAAATATGCGGCTAACTAGAATTCCACAACACGCTAAAACACTATTTTTTAATGAAAATTATACTATTACCTCCTCCTTCAAAATCCACTATAAATTTTTGCTATACGTATTAGTTTCGCGATATTTTGAATATATTTGCACTTAGAATTAAGGTTGTATTCACAACAAAAAAATATTACTCAAATGTTCTGACTTTTGAAGCTTTCTTAAGAAGTTCGCGTTCGAATGAAACAAAAACTAATATAAATTTAAAAAGGTCCATGCCATAGCTGTCAGATGTTGTACCAAAATTTTGACATTCATTTTTTTATTTTTTGCCAATGGGTGGATCCACTGTGCAACGTGGATTTAAAAAAAAAATATTTTTCATCAAACTGGATTTTCTAAACAAATATTTTTCATCAACGTTGATTGTCTACAAAAAATTTTTCATCGACGTGGAAAAAGGCGTGTATATTTTAATGAATTGTGCACAGAATTTTTGAGGCCATAAGGCGTGGATTTTTTAATGAATTGTTCACAGAATTTTTGAGGCCATAAGGTGTGGATTTTTTAATGAATTGTTCACAGAATTTTTGAGGCCAAAAGGCGTGGATTTTTTAATGAATTGTGCACAGAATTTTTGAGGCCATAAGGCGTGGATTTTTTAATGAATTGTTCACAGAATTTTTGAGGCCATAAGGTGTGGATCTTTTAATGAATTGTTCACAGAATTTTTGAGGCCATAAGGCGTGGATTTTTTAATGAATTTTTCAAAGAATTTTAGAGGCCAAATAATATTTGAAGCCATAAGGCGTTTTTTTTTTTAACGATTTCTTCAACGCCATAAACGTGGATTTTTTTTAATAAATTTAAAAGAATTTTTGTGGCCATAGGCATTTTTTAATGAATTTCAAAGAATTTTTCAAGCTATAAGGCGTGTATATTTAGTGAGTTCATCAAAGAATTTTTGAGGTAGTTTTAAAGTAGTTTTAAAAGGATTTAAACATTTTTGAGGCCATAAGACGTGGATTTTTTTAATGAATTTCAAAGCGCGATTTTTTTTTAATGAATTTCAAAGACACGCTAAAATGCGTGGATATTTCGTGAATTTATCAAAGAATTTTTGAGGCCATAAGGCGTGGATTTTTAATGAATTTTTCCAAAAAAAATTGACAACTTGAATTTTATTGAATTTTTCAATGAATTTTTGAGGCCATAAGGCGGGATTTTTAGTACATTTTTCAAAGAGTTTTTGATAAATGGCTAGCTGCAAAATCCTTTTTTTGTAAAGCGTTTTGCAGTGCCGAAAACGGATAGGCGAATCTTCGTATATTTTTGTAGACGTTTTAGGAACCTAATAAACAGAATTAAAAAAAAAATAAAAAAATTGTGAACTGTCAAAGTCAAAATTTCGATTTGAAGGAAAACAATTGACCAATTTTTGATAAAAATTCGGACAATTTTTTTTTATATCAGCTTCGCTTAAATACAAGCCTTTTATGTATTTAACTAGCAAAATACCCGCTACTTCGTATGCGGAAAGGGAATAAACAATATTTCATATGGAAATGGTTAGGTATGCAATTTTTGGTGTTAATTGGTACTTAATTTCATTTAAGTACTCTTCGCAGCCCTTAAGTCGGAATTTCCAAAAATATCGGTTTATCTCACCACAAAACATCAACAGCCGTCAATTCATTTAAAGTATTTCATTTAAGCGATAAAAACCTTCTTGTAAAAATTGTCACATACATATGTCTATATTTTCCAAATGAACTTACTATAAGTTTAAAAAATGAGTTGTGTTGAAAAGATTTTTCCCGTTTAATTACTTGATTTCAGTATGTTACTCCTTGTTCACCTAATGCATATGGCATTACATGTAGAAACATGTCATACGTTTTAAGTTCGAATTTTTATAACGATTTTGATCTAATGCCAAATATCAAAGCAATGGATTTAGACGTTCACTCAATATTAGTGTTTCACTGTTTAGTAATATTCAGTACTTCTAGTACACTTAGTGTTTATTATCCTTTGGAACTTTTAGTACACTAATAGTATAACTCCAAATTACATAATTTCAGCTTTATTCTAACTCGCAATACCAAAATGGTACTATATACCAACCGAGATTCTCATTTCCAGCTCTATCTGTTTCCCAAAAAACAAATTTCATATCCATAAGTACGAATTTCCAAAATCTCCTCCTAATATTTTAAAATTCTATCTCATCGCCTTTACACAATCTATACCAAACTATACCAAATTCTGTACCATTCAGTACTTTCCTTAAGTCCAAATTTCAGGATTCCAGCTCTTTCTCACAAATCCAAACTGTACCAAATTTGGCACCATTTTTGGTAATCGTAAGTACGAATTTACAAAACCTCCTTCTTGTCTCCACTCTATATGCTGCTATCTAAAAATTCCAGCTAATCTCCTTTAGTATTTATTGTATTTCCAAAACCTCCATATCTCAACCCTACACCTCTACCTTCTCGATATTAAAACCCCACACACGAACAGGGACTCTAATACCAAATTTTAAAATTCCAGCGCTGTCCGTACATCAAATACCAAAATTAGAACGATTTAGTAATTGTTGTATAGTTATGGTTCATACATATTTCCCAAACCACCTCCATATACCAACGCTACACTCCAGCTCTATCCTTACATCCAAAAAAAAACCATTTAGTACTTTTCGTATACTTATGGAACTTATTTCCACAACCACATACCTACGCACCAACAGCGATTTTAATACCAAATTTTCGAATCCCAACTCTATTCATTAACACAACATTAAAGTTAGCACCATTTAGTACTTTCCAAAATTTCTTTCTTATCTCCAACACTGATCCTAATACTAAAATTCAAAATTCCAGTTCCTTATTTGAGCAAATACCAAACGGTTCCAAATTTAGTTGCACCTATAACTTTTCATACACGTAAGTACGAATTTCCGAAACTACCTCCATATATTAACCCCTCACTTAATTCCAGATTTCAGGATTACAGCTCTATCTGATCACACAAATCCAAAATGTACCAAATTTAGTAAACATAAGTACGAATTTCAAAAACCTCCTCCATATCTCAATCCCACACTGCAAAAGTAATCTTAATTCCAAATTTCAGGATTCGAGCCCTATCCTTTCATCCAAATTGAAATTGTACCTACATTTAGTACCATTTATTACTTTTCGTACACAAAAGATGAATTTCCAAAACTACATAGTTATTTTCGGGCATATAAGTACGAATTTCTAAAACTACCTTAATCATGTACTCGAACAGTTATCTTAATTCCAAATTTCATCATTGCATCACTATCCGTGTAGCCAAATCCAAATTGTACCAAATTTAGTACTTTTCGTACACATAAGTACGAATTTCCAAAACTACCTCAATTCTATATTCCAACAGTAATCACAACTCCAAATTTTTGAATTCCAGCTCTATGCTTTCACCCAAATCCAAATTGTACCTAAATCCAAATTACATATATAAATTTAGTACCATTTAGTACTTTTCGTCCACATAATTACAAATTTCTAAAACTTCCTTATTCCTATACTCTAACAGTAATCCAAATTTCATCATTGCATCACTATCCGTGCAACCAAATCCAAATTGCACCAAATTAAGTACTTTTTATACACATAAGTACGAATTCACAAAACTACCCCCATGTATCAATCCTACACTACAATAGTAATTTCAATTCCAAATTTCAGGTTTCCAGCTCTATGCTTTCACCCAAATCCAAATTGTATCAAATTTAGTACCATTTAGTACTTTTCGTGAATATAAGTACGAACATCTAAAAACTACCCCCCATATATCAATCCTACACTCCAATAGCAATTTAAATTCCAAATTTCAGGTTTCCAGCTCCAAAACCAAATTGTACCAAATTTAGTACTTTTCGTACACATAGGTACGATTTTCCAAAACGACCCTCATTTCGTATTCAACAGTAATCTGAATTCCAAATTTCAGGTTTCCAGCTCTATCCGTTCACCCAAATACAAATTGTACTAAATTTAGTACCATTTAGTACTTTTCGTACGAGTGTGTATTCCCCAAACCATTTCCGTTTTTAAACAACACTTTCCAACCTTGTTTTCCATACCAAATTTCAAGATTCTAGCTACACCCGATCAAAATATACAATTGGTACTAAATTTGGTAACTTTTAGTACACTTAGACGTCGAATTTCCAAAAACCCTTTGGTACATCTCTCTAACTTTCCATCAGTGACCATCATGCAAAATTTCAGAATTCTAGCTCTTCCCGTTTGCCTAATACGAAGGGTACCATATTTAGTACCTTTTAGTACTTTTCGTACCCTTCCAGTTCGAATTTCCAAAAACCCAGCCTTATCTCACCCCTACACACCAACAGCAACCCACACTCAAAATTTCAAGCTTCTAGCTTCAGCCGTTTCGTCTGGGCGATGATCTGTCAGTCACTCACTCACTCACTCACTCACTCACTCACTCACTCATCACTAAGCTCTTTTATATATATAGATTATTTATTATTTATTATTTATTATTTATTATTTATTATTTATTATTTATTATTTATTATTTATTATTTATTATTTATTATTTATTATTTATTATTTATTATTTATTATTTATTATTTATTATTTATTATTTATTATTTATTATTTATTATTTATTATTTATTATTTATTATTTATTATTTATTATTTATTATTTATTATTTATTATTTATTATTTATTATTTATTATTTATTATTTATTATTTATTATTTATTATTTATTATTTATTATTTATTATTTATTATTTATTATTTATTATTTATTATTTATTATTTATTATTTATTATTTATTATTTATTATTTATTATTTATTATTTATTATTTATTATTTATTATTTATTATTTATTATTTATTATTTATTATTTATTATTTATTATTTATTATTTATTATTTATTATTTATTATTTATTATTTATTATTTATTATTTATTATTTATTATTTATTATTTATTATTTATTATTTACTAGCAAAATACCCGCTACTTCGTATGCGGAAAGGGAATAAACAATATTTCATATGGAAATGGTTAGGTATGCAATTTTTGGTGTTAATTGGTACTTAATTTCATTTAAGTACTCTTCGCAGCCCTTAAGTCGGAATTTCCAAAAATATCGGTTTATCTCACCACAAAACATCAACAGCCGTCAATTCATTTAAAGTATTTCATTTAAGCGATAAAAACCTTCTTGTAAAAATTGTCACATACATATGTCTATATTTTCCAAATGAACTTACTATAAGTTTAAAAAATGAGTTGTGTTGAAAAGATTCTTCCCGTTTAATTACTTGATTTCAGTATGTTACTCCTTGTTCACCTAATGCATATGGCATTACATGTAGAAACATGTCATACGTTTTAAGTTCGAATTTTTATAACGATTTTGATCTAATGCCAAATATCAAAGCAATGGATTTAGACGTTCACTCAATATTAGTGTTTCACTGTTTAGTAATATTCAGTACTTCTAGTACACTTAGTGTTTATTATCCTTTGGAACTTTTAGTACACTAATAGTATAACTCCAAATTACATAATTTCAGCTTTATTCTAACTCGCAATACCAAAATGGTACTATATACCAACCGAGATTCTCATTTCCAGCTCTATCTGTTTCCCAAAAAACAAATTTCATATCCATAAGTACGAATTTCCAAAATCTCCTCCTAATATTTTAAAATTCTATCTCATCGCCTTTACACAATCTATACCAAACTATACCAAATTCTGTACCATTCAGTACTTTCCTTAAGTCCAAATTTCAGGATTCCAGCTCTTTCTCACAAATCCAAACTGTACCAAATTTGGCACCATTTTTGGTAATCGTAAGTACGAATTTACAAAACCTCCTTCTTGTCTCCACTCTATATGCTGCTATCTAAAAATTCCAGCTAATCTCCTTTAGTATTTATTGTATTTCCAAAACCTCCATATCTCAACCCTACACCTCTACCTTCTCGATATTAAAACCCCACACACGAACAGGGACTCTAATACCAAATTTTAAAATTCCAGCGCTGTCCGTACATCAAATACCAAAATTAGAACGATTTAGTAATTGTTGTATAGTTATGGTTCATACATATTTCCCAAACCACCTCCATATACCAACGCTACACTCCAGCTCTATCCTTACATCCAAAAAAAAACCATTTAGTACTTTTCGTATACTTATGGAACTTATTTCCACAACCACATACCTACGCACCAACAGCGATTTTAATACCAAATTTTCGAATCCCAACTCTATTCATTAACACAACATTAAAGTTAGCACCATTTAGTACTTTCCAAAATTTCTTTCTTATCTCCAACACTGATCCTAATACTAAAATTCAAAATTCCAGTTCCTTATTTGAGCAAATACCAAACGGTTCCAAATTTAGTTGCACCTATAACTTTTCATACACGTAAGTACGAATTTCCGAAACTACCTCCATATATTAACCCCTCACTTAATTCCAGATTTCAGGATTACAGCTCTATCTGATCACACAAATCCAAAATGTACCAAATTTAGTAAACATAAGTACGAATTTCAAAAACCTCCTCCATATCTCAATCCCACACTGCAAAAGTAATCTTAATTCCAAATTTCAGGATTCGAGCCCTATCCTTTCATCCAAATTGAAATTGTACCTACATTTAGTACCATTTATTACTTTTCGTACACAAAAGATGAATTTCCAAAACTACATAGTTATTTTCGGGCATATAAGTACGAATTTCTAAAACTACCTTAATCATGTACTCGAACAGTTATCTTAATTCCAAATTTCATCATTGCATCACTATCCGTGTAGCCAAATCCAAATTGTACCAAATTTAGTACTTTTCGTACACATAAGTACGAATTTCCAAAACTACCTCAATTCTATATTCCAACAGTAATCACAACTCCAAATTTTTGAATTCCAGCTCTATGCTTTCACCCAAATCCAAATTGTACCTAAATCCAAATTACATATATAAATTTAGTACCATTTAGTACTTTTCGTCCACATAATTACAAATTTCTAAAACTTCCTTATTCCTATACTCTAACAGTAATCCAAATTTCATCATTGCATCACTATCCGTGCAACCAAATCCAAATTGCACCAAATTAAGTACTTTTTATACACATAAGTACGAATTCACAAAACTACCCCCATGTATCAATCCTACACTACAATAGTAATTTCAATTCCAAATTTCAGGTTTCCAGCTCTATGCTTTCACCCAAATCCAAATTGTATCAAATTTAGTACCATTTAGTACTTTTCGTGAATATAAGTACGAACATCTAAAAACTACCCCCCATATATCAATCCTACACTCCAATAGCAATTTAAATTCCAAATTTCAGGTTTCCAGCTCCAAAACCAAATTGTACCAAATTTAGTACTTTTCGTACACATAGGTACGATTTTCCAAAACGACCCTCATTTCGTATTCAACAGTAATCTGAATTCCAAATTTCAGGTTTCCAGCTCTATCCGTTCACCCAAATACAAATTGTACTAAATTTAGTACCATTTAGTACTTTTCGTACGAGTGTGTATTCCCCAAACATTTCCGTTTTTAAACAACACTTTCCAACCTTGTTTTCCATACAAATTTCAAGATTCTAGCTACACCCGATCAAAATATACAATTGGTACTAAATTTGGTAACTTTTAGTACACTTAGACGTCGAATTTCCAAAAACCCTTTGGTACATCTCTCTAACTTTTCCATCAGTGACCATCATGCAAAATTTCAGAATTCTAGCTCTTCCCGTTTGCCTAATACGAAGGGTACCATATTTAGTACCTTTTAGTACTTTTCGTACCCTTCCAGTTCGAATTTCCAAAAACCCAGCCTTATCTCACCCCTACACACCAACAGCAACCCACACTCAAAATTTCAAGCTTCTAGCTTCAGCCGTTTCGTCTGGGCGATGATCTGTCAGTCACTCACTCACTCACTCACTCACTCACTCACTCATCACTAAGCTCTTTTATATATATAGATTATTTATTATTTATTATTTATTATTTTTTTATTATTTATTATTTATTATTTATTTATTTATTATTTATTATTTATTATTTATTATTTATTATTTATTATTTATTATTTATTATTTATTATTTATTATTTATTATTTATTTATTTATTATTTATTATTTATTATTTATTATTTATTATTTATTATTTATTATTTATTATTTATTATTTATTATTTATTATTTATTATTTATTATTTATTATTTATTATTTATTATTTATTATTTATTATTTATTATTTATTATTTATTATTATTTATTATTTATTATTTATTATTTATTATTTATTATTATTTATTATTTATTATTTATTATTTATTATTTATTATTTATTTATTTATTATTTATTATTTATTATTTATTATTTATTATTTATTATTTATTATTTATTATTTATTATTTATTATTTATTATTTATTATTTATTTATTTATTATTTATTATTTATTATTTATTATTTATTATTTATTATTTATTATTTATTATTTATTATTTATTATTTATTATTTATTATTTATTATTTATTATTTATTATTTATTATTTATTATTTATTATTTATTATTTATTATTTATTATTTATTATTTATTATTTATTATTTATTATTTATTATTTATTATTTATTATTTATTATTTATTATTTATTATTTATTATTTATTATTTATTATTTATTATTTATTATTATTTATTATTTATTATTTATTATTATTTATTATTTATTATTTATTATTTATTATTTATTATTTATTATTATTTATTATTTATTATTTATTATTTATTATTATTTATTATTTATTATTTATTATTTATTATTTATTATTTATTATTTATTATTTATTATTTATTATTTATTATTTATTATTTATTATTTATTATTTATTATTTATTATTTATTATTTATTATTTATTATTTATTATTTATTATTTATTATTTATTATTTATTATTTATTATTTATTATTTATTATTTATTATTTATTATTTATTATTTATTATTTATTATTTATTATTTATTATTTATTATTTATTATTTATTATTTATTATTTATTATTTATTATTTATTATTTATTATTTATTATTTATTATTTATTATTTATTATTTATTATTTATTATTTATTATTTATTATTTATTATTTATTATTATTTATTATTTATTATTATTTGTTATTTGTTATTTATTTATTATTTTTTAGGTATTATTTATTATTTGTAAGGTATTATTTATTATTTAGTACTTATTATATACAATTTTTTATCTATTATTTACGTTCATCCGAGATCAATTTGTACCAAATTTAGTAATCTTAATTTCAAATTTCAGTTCTATTCGAGTATCAAATTTAATGCCATTTAGTGCTTTTCGTAGAAATCAGTACAAATTTCCAAACTACCTCAATTTATCTCCAACAGTAATTTTAATTCCTAGTTTCAGGATCCCGGCCTTATCCGTTCATACAAATTCAAATTGTACCATATTTAGTACCTTTTAGTACTTTTCGTACCCATAAGTACGAATATTTATTGCAAATTTCAAGAGTCCGTTCAGACAATTTCAAATTTTAGCAAATTTAGTACAATTTAGTACACATAACTACAAATTTCCATAACTACCTCCATATCTCAATCCTACACTTTAAATCCTACTCTTAAATCCACATTTCAGGTTTCCAGCTCTATCCGTTCACTCAAATCCAAATTGTACCAATTTTAGTACTTTTCGTACATATAAGTACCATAATCCAAAACCACCTCCCTAACTCTTTCCTCCACTCCAACAGTAGTCTAAATTCCATATTTCCGGTTTCCAGCTCTATCCGTACACCCAAATCCAAATTGTACCAAACTTAGTACCATTTAGAACTTTTCGTACACATAAGTACGAATTTCCAAAACCACCCTCATATCTCAATCCTACACATCAACTGTAATCTTAATTTTAAATTTCATGTTTCTAGCTCTATCCATTTGACCAAATCCAAATTGTACTAAATTTAGTACCATTTAGTACTTTTCGTACAAATAAGTACAACTTTCCAAAACCATTTCCTTACATCAAAACTGCTTCCCAACCTTGATTCCCATACCAAATTTCAAGATTCTAGCTATATCCGTTAAAAATATACAATTGATACAAAATTTAGTAACTTTTAGTACTTTTCGTACACTTATGGGGCGAATTTCCAAAAACCCTTTGGTACATGTTTCTAACTTTCCATCAGTGACCCTCATTCCAAATTTCAGAATTCTAGCTCTTCCCGTTTGCCTAATACAAAGCGTACCATATTTAGTACCTTTTAGTACTTTTCGTACCCTTCCAGTTCGAATTTCCAAAAACCCAGCCTTATCTCACCCCTACACACCGACACCAACCCACAATCAAAATTTCAAGCTTCTAGCTTCAGCCGTTTCGTCTGGGCGATGATCTGTCAGTCACTCAGTCACTCACTCACTCACTCATCACTAAGCTCTTTTATATTTATTATTTATTATTTATTATTTATTATTTATTATTTATTATTTATTATTTATTATTTATTATTTATTATTTATTATTTATTATTTATTATTTATTATTTATTATTTATTATTTATTATTTATTATTTATTATTTATTATTTATTATTTATTATTTATTATTTATTATTTATTATTTATTATTTATTATTATTTATTATTTATTATTTATTATTATTTATTATTTATTATTTATTATTTATTATTTATTATTTATTATTTATTATTTATTATTATTTATTATTTATTATTTATTATTTATTATTATTTATTATTTATTATTTATTATTTATTATTTATTATTTATTATTTATTATTTATTATTTATTATTTATTATTTATTATTTATTATTTATTATTTATTATTTATTATTTATTATTTATTATTTATTATTTATTATTTATTATTTATTATTTATTATTTATTATTTATTATTTATTATTTATTATTTATTATTTATTATTTATTATTTATTATTTATTATTTATTATTTATTATTTATTATTTATTATTTATTATTTATTATTTATTATTTATTATTTATTATTTATTATTTATTATTTATTATTTATTATTTATTATTTATTATTTATTATTTATTATTTATTATTTATTATTTATTATTTATTATTTATTATTTATTATTATTTATTATTTATTATTATTTGTTATTTGTTATTTATTTATTATTTTTTAGGTATTATTTATTATTTGTAAGGTATTATTTATTATTTAGTACTTATTATATACAATTTTTTATCTATTATTTACGTTCATCCGAGATCAATTTGTACCAAATTTAGTAATCTTAATTTCAAATTTCAGTTCTATTCGAGTATCAAATTTAATGCCATTTAGTGCTTTTCGTAGAAATCAGTACAAATTTCCAAAACTACCTCAATTTTATCTCCAACAGTAATTTTAATTCCTAGTTTCAGGATCCCGGCCTTATCCGTTCATACAAATTCAAATTGTACCATATTTAGTACCTTTTAGTACTTTTCGTACCCATAAGTACGAATATTTATTGCAAATTTCAAGAGTCCGTTCAGACAATTTCAAATTTTAGCAAATTTAGTACAATTTAGTACACATAACTACAAATTTCCATAACTACCTCCATATCTCAATCCTACACTTTAAATCCTACTCTTAAATCCACATTTCAGGTTTCCAGCTCTATCCGTTCACTCAAATCCAAATTGTACCAATTTTAGTACTTTTCGTACATATAAGTACCATAATCCAAAACCACCTCCCTAACTCTTTCCTCCACTCCAACAGTAGTCTAAATTCCATATTTCCGGTTTCCAGCTCTATCCGTACACCCAAATCCAAATTGTACCAAACTTAGTACCATTTAGAACTTTTCGTACACATAAGTACGAATTTCCAAAACCACCCTCATATCTCAATCCTACACATCAACTGTAATCTTAATTTTAAATTTCATGTTTCTAGCTCTATCCATTTGACCAAATCCAAATTGTACTAAATTTAGTACCATTTAGTACTTTTCGTACAAATAAGTACAACTTTCCAAAACCATTTCCTTACATCAAAACTGCTTCCCAACCTTGATTCCCATACCAAATTTCAAGATTCTAGCTATATCCGTTAAAAATATACAATTGATACAAAATTTAGTAACTTTTAGTACTTTTCGTACACTTATGGGGCGAATTTCCAAAAACCCTTTGGTACATGTTTCTAACTTTCCATCAGTGACCCTCATTCCAAATTTCAGAATTCTAGCTCTTCCCGTTTGCCTAATACAAAGCGTACCATATTTAGTACCTTTTAGTACTTTTCGTACCCTTCCAGTTCGAATTTCCAAAAACCCAGCCTTATCTCACCCCTACACACCGACACCAACCCACAATCAAAATTTCAAGCTTCTAGCTTCAGCCGTTTCGTCTGGGCGATGATCTGTCAGTCACTCATTCACTCACTCACTCACTCACTCACTCATCACTAAGCTCTTTTATATATATAGATTATTTATTATTTATTATTTATTATTTATTATTTATTATTTATTATTTATTATTTATTATTTATTATTTATTATTTATTATTTATTATTTATTATTTATTATTTATTATTTATTATTTATTATTTATTATTTATTATTTATTATTTATTATTTATTATTTATTATTTATTATTTATTATTTATTATTTATTATTTATTATTTATTATTTATTATTTATTATTTATTATTTATTATTTATTATTTATTATTTATTATTTATTATTTACTAGCAAAATACCCGCTACTTCGTATGCGGAAAGGGAATAAACAATATTTCATATGGAAATGGTTAGGTATGCAATTTTTGGTGTTAATTGGTACTTAATTTCATTTAAGTACTCTTCGCAGCCCTTAAGTCGGAATTTCCAAAAATATCGGTTTATCTCACCACAAAACATCAACAGCCGTCAATTCATTTAAAGTATTTCATTTAAGCGATAAAAACCTTCTTGTAAAAATTGTCACATACATATGTCTATATTTTCCAAATGAACTTACTATAAGTTTAAAAAATGAGTTGTGTTGAAAAGATTCTTCCCGTTTAATTACTTGATTTCAGTATGTTACTCCTTGTTCACCTAATGCATATGGCATTACATGTAGAAACATGTCATACGTTTTAAGTTCGAATTTTTATAACGATTTTGATCTAATGCCAAATATCAAAGCAATGGATTTAGACGTTCACTCAATATTAGTGTTTCACTGTTTAGTAATATTCAGTACTTCTAGTACACTTAGTGTTTATTATCCTTTGGAACTTTTAGTACACTAATAGTATAACTCCAAATTACATAATTTCAGCTTTATTCTAACTCGCAATACCAAAATGGTACTATATACCAACCGGGATTCTCATTTCCAGCTCTATCTGTTTCCCAAAAAACAAATTTCATATCCATAAGTACGAATTTCCAAAATCTCCTCCTAATATTTTAAAATTCTATCTCATCGCCTTTACACAATCTATACCAAACTATACCAAATTCTGTACCATTCAGTACTTTCCTTAAGTCCAAATTTCAGGATTCCAGCTCTTTCTCACAAATCCAAACTGTACCAAATTTGGCACCATTTTTGGTAATCGTAAGTACGAATTTACAAAACCTCCTTCTTGTCTCCACTCTATATGCTGCTATCTAAAAATTCCAGCTAATCTCCTTTAGTATTTATTGTATTTCCAAAACCTCCATATCTCAACCCTACACCTCTACCTTCTCGATATTAAAACCCCACACACGAACAGGGACTCTAATACCAAATTTTAAAATTCCAGCGCTGTCCGTACATCAAATACCAAAATTAGAACGATTTAGTAATTGTTGTATAGTTATGGTTCATACATATTTCCCAAACCACCTCCATATACCAACGCTACACTCCAGCTCTATCCTTACATCCAAAAAAAAACCATTTAGTACTTTTCGTATACTTATGGAACTTATTTCCACAACCACATACCTACGCACCAACAGCGATTTTAATACCAAATTTTCGAATCCCAACTCTATTCATTAACACAACATTAAAGTTAGCACCATTTAGTACTTTCCAAAATTTCTTTCTTATCTCCAACACTGATCCTAATACTAAAATTCAAAATTCCAGTTCCTTATTTGAGCAAATACCAAACGGTTCCAAATTTAGTTGCACCTATAACTTTTCATACACGTAAGTACGAATTTCCGAAACTACCTCCATATATTAACCCCTCACTTAATTCCAGATTTCAGGATTACAGCTCTATCTGATCACACAAATCCAAAATGTACCAAATTTAGTAAACATAAGTACGAATTTCAAAAACCTCCTCCATATCTCAATCCCACACTGCAAAAGTAATCTTAATTCCAAATTTCAGGATTCGAGCCCTATCCTTTCATCCAAATTGAAATTGTACCTACATTTAGTACCATTTATTACTTTTCGTACACAAAAGATGAATTTCCAAAACTACATAGTTATTTTCGGGCATATAAGTACGAATTTCTAAAACTACCTTAATCATGTACTCGAACAGTTATCTTAATTCCAAATTTCATCATTGCATCACTATCCGTGTAGCCAAATCCAAATTGTACCAAATTTAGTACTTTTCGTACACATAAGTACGAATTTCCAAAACTACCTCAATTCTATATTCCAACAGTAATCACAACTCCAAATTTTTGAATTCCAGCTCTATGCTTTCACCCAAATCCAAATTGTACCTAAATCCAAATTACATATATAAATTTAGTACCATTTAGTACTTTTCGTCCACATAATTACAAATTTCTAAAACTTCCTTATTCCTATACTCTAACAGTAATCCAAATTTCATCATTGCATCACTATCCGTGCAACCAAATCCAAATTGCACCAAATTAAGTACTTTTTATACACATAAGTACGAATTCACAAAACTACCCCCATGTATCAATCCTACACTACAATAGTAATTTCAATTCCAAATTTCAGGTTTCCAGCTCTATGCTTTCACCCAAATCCAAATTGTATCAAATTTAGTACCATTTAGTACTTTTCGTGAATATAAGTACGAACATCTAAAAACTACCCCCCATATATCAATCCTACACTCCAATAGCAATTTAAATTCCAAATTTCAGGTTTCCAGCTCCAAAACCAAATTGTACCAAATTTAGTACTTTTCGTACACATAGGTACGATTTTCCAAAACGACCCTCATTTCGTATTCAACAGTAATCTGAATTCCAAATTTCAGGTTTCCAGCTCTATCCGTTCACCCAAATACAAATTGTACTAAATTTAGTACCATTTAGTACTTTTCGTACGAGTGTGTATTCCCCAAACCATTTCCGTTTTTAAACAACACTTTCCAACCTTGTTTTCCATACCAAATTTCAAGATTCTAGCTACACCCGATCAAAATATACAATTGGTACTAAATTTGGTAACTTTTAGTACACTTAGACGTCGAATTTCCAAAAACCCTTTGGTACATCTCTCTAACTTTCCATCAGTGACCATCATGCAAAATTTCAGAATTCTAGCTCTTCCCGTTTGCCTAATACGAAGGGTACCATATTTAGTACCTTTTAGTACTTTTCGTACCCTTCCAGTTCGAATTTCCAAAAACCCAGCCTTATCTCACCCCTACACACCAACAGCAACCCACACTCAAAATTTCAAGCTTCTAGCTTCAGCCGTTTCGTCTGGGCGATGATCTGTCAGTCACTCACTCACTCACTCACTCACTCACTCATCACTAAGCTCTTTTATATATATAGATTATTTATTATTTATTATTTATTATTTATTATTTATTATTTATTATTTATTATTTATTATTTATTATTTATTATTTATTATTTATTATTTATTATTTATTATTTATTATTTATTATTTATTATTTATTATTTATTATTTATTATTTATTATTTATTATTTATTATTTATTATTTATTATTTATTATTTATTATTTATTATTTATTATTTATTATTTATTATTTATTATTTATTATTTATTATTTATTATTTATTATTTATTATTTATTATTTATTATTTATTATTTATTATTTATTATTTATTATTTATTATTTATTATTTATTATTTATTATTTATTATTTATTATTTATTATTTATTATTTATTATTTATTATTTATTATTTATTATTTATTATTTATTATTTATTATTTATTATTTATTATTTATTATTTATTATTTATTATTTATTATTTATTATTTATTATTTATTATTTATTATTTATTATTTATTATTTATTATTTATTATTTATTATTTATTATTTATTATTTATTATTTATTATTTATTATTTATTATTTATTATTTATTATTTATTATTTATTATTTATTATTTATTATTTATTATTTATTATTTATTATTTATTATTTATTATTTATTATTTATTATTTATTATTTATTATTTATTATTTATTATTTATTATTTATTATTTATTATTTATTATTTATTATTTATTATTTATTATTTATTATTTATTATTATTTATTATTTATTATTTATTATTATTTATTATTTATTATTTATTATTTATTATTTATTATTTATTATTTATTATTTATTATTTATTATTTATTATTTATTATTATTTATTATTTATTATTTATTATTTATTATTATTTATTATTTATTATTTATTATTTATTATTTATTATTTATTATTTATTATTTATTATTTATTATTTATTATTTATTATTTATTATTTATTATTTATTATTTATTATTTATTATTTATTATTTATTATTTATTATTTATTATTTATTATTTATTATTTATTATTTATTATTTATTATTTATTATTTATTATTTATTATTTATTATTTATTATTTATTATTTATTATTTATTATTTATTATTTATTATTTATTATTTATTATTTATTATTATTTATTATTTATTATTATTTGTTATTTGTTATTTATTTATTATTTTTTAGGTATTATTTATTATTTGTAAGGTATTATTTATTATTTAGTACTTATTATATACAATTTTTTATCTATTATTTACGTTCATCCGAGATCAATTTGTACCAAATTTAGTAATCTTAATTTCAAATTTCAGTTCTATTCGAGTATCAAATTTAATGCCATTTAGTGCTTTTCGTAGAAATCAGTACAAATTTCCAAAACTACCTCAATTTTATCTCCAACAGTAATTTTAATTCCTAGTTTCAGGATCCCGGCCTTATCCGTTCATACAAATTCAAATTGTACCATATTTAGTACCTTTTAGTACTTTTCGTACCCATAAGTACGAATATTTATTGCAAATTTCAAGAGTCCGTTCAGACAATTTCAAATTTTAGCAAATTTAGTACAATTTAGTACACATAACTACAAATTTCCATAACTACCTCCATATCTCAATCCTACACTTTAAATCCTACTCTTAAATCCACATTTCAGGTTTCCAGCTCTATCCGTTCACTCAAATCCAAATTGTACCAATTTTAGTACTTTTCGTACATATAAGTACCATAATCCAAAACCACCTCCCTAACTCTTTCCTCCACTCCAACAGTAGTCTAAATTCCATATTTCCGGTTTCCAGCTCTATCCGTACACCCAAATCCAAATTGTACCAAACTTAGTACCATTTAGAACTTTTCGTACACATAAGTACGAATTTCCAAAACCACCCTCATATCTCAATCCTACACATCAACTGTAATCTTAATTTTAAATTTCATGTTTCTAGCTCTATCCATTTGACCAAATCCAAATTGTACTAAATTTAGTACCATTTAGTACTTTTCGTACAAATAAGTACAACTTTCCAAAACCATTTCCTTACATCAAAACTGCTTCCCAACCTTGATTCCCATACCAAATTTCAAGATTCTAGCTATATCCGTTAAAAATATACAATTGATACAAAATTTAGTAACTTTTAGTACTTTTCGTACACTTATGGGGCGAATTTCCAAAAACCCTTTGGTACATGTTTCTAACTTTCCATCAGTGACCCTCATTCCAAATTTCAGAATTCTAGCTCTTCCCGTTTGCCTAATACAAAGCGTACCATATTTAGTACCTTTTAGTACTTTTCGTACCCTTCCAGTTCGAATTTCCAAAAACCCAGCCTTATCTCACCCCTACACACCGACACCAACCCACAGTCAAAATTTCAAGCTTCTAGCTTCAGCCGTTTCGTCTGGGCGATGATCTGTCAGTCACTCAGTCACTCACTCACTCACTCACTCATCACTAAGCTCTTTTATATATATAGATTATTTATTATTTATTATTTATTATTTATTATTTATTATTTATTATTTATTATTTATTATTTATTATTTATTATTATTTATTATTTATTATTTATTATTATTTATTATTTATTATTTATTATTTATTATTTATTATTTATTATTATTTATTATTTATTATTTATTATTATTTATTATTTATTATTTATTATTTATTATTTATTATTTATTATTTATTATTTATTATTTATTATTTATTATTTATTATTTATTATTTATTATTTATTATTTATTATTTATTATTTATTATTTATTATTTATTATTTATTATTTATTATTTATTATTTATTATTTATTATTTATTATTTATTATTTATTATTTATTATTTATTATTTATTATTTATTATTTATTATTTATTATTTATTATTTATTATTTATTATTTATTATTTATTATTTATTATTTATTATTTATTATTTATTATTTATTTTTATTATTTATTATTTATTATTTATTATTTATTATTTATTATTTATTATTTATTATTTATTATTTATTATTTATTATTTATTATTTATTATTATTTATTATTTATTATTATTTGTTATTTGTTATTTATTTATTATTTTTTAGGTATTATTTATTATTTGTAAGGTATTATTTATTATTTAGTACTTATTATATACAATTTTTTATCTATTATTTACGTTCATCCGAGATCAATTTGTACCAAATTTAGTAATCTTAATTTCAAATTTCAGTTCTATTCGAGTATCAAATTTAATGCCATTTAGTGCTTTTCGTAGAAATCAGTACAAATTTCCAAAACTACCTCAATTTTATCTCCAACAGTAATTTTAATTCCTAGTTTCAGGATCCCGGCCTTATCCGTTCATACAAATTCAAATTGTACCATATTTAGTACCTTTTAGTACTTTTCGTACCCATAAGTACGAATATTTATTGCAAATTTCAAGAGTCCGTTCAGACAATTTCAAATTTTAGCAAATTTAGTACAATTTAGTACACATAACTACAAATTTCCATAACTACCTCCATATCTCAATCCTACACTTTAAATCCTACTCTTAAATCCACATTTCAGGTTTCCAGCTCTATCCGTTCACTCAAATCCAAATTGTACCAATTTTAGTACTTTTCGTACATATAAGTACCATAATCCAAAACCACCTCCCTAACTCTTTCCTCCACTCCAACAGTAGTCTAAATTCCATATTTCCGGTTTCCAGCTCTATCCGTACACCCAAATCCAAATTGTACCAAACTTAGTACCATTTAGAACTTTTCGTACACATAAGTACGAATTTCCAAAACCACCCTCATATCTCAATCCTACACATCAACTGTAATCTTAATTTTAAATTTCATGTTTCTAGCTCTATCCATTTGACCAAATCCAAATTGTACTAAATTTAGTACCATTTAGTACTTTTCGTACAAATAAGTACAACTTTCCAAAACCATTTCCTTACATCAAAACTGCTTCCCAACCTTGATTCCCATACCAAATTTCAAGATTCTAGCTATATCCGTTAAAAATATACAATTGATACAAAATTTAGTAACTTTTAGTACTTTTCGTACACTTATGGGGCGAATTTCCAAAAACCCTTTGGTACATGTTTCTAACTTTCCATCAGTGACCCTCATTCCAAATTTCAGAATTCTAGCTCTTCCCGTTTGCCTAATACAAAGCGTACCATATTTAGTACCTTTTAGTACTTTTCGTACCCTTCCAGTTCGAATTTCCAAAAACCCAGCCTTATCTCACCCCTACACACCGACACCAACCCACAGTCAAAATTTCAAGCTTCTAGCTTCAGCCGTTTCGTCTGGGCGATGATCTGTCAGTCACTCAGTCACTCACTCACTCACTCACTCACTCATCACTAAGCTCTTTTATATATATAGATAAGATCACTAAATCATGTGAAGATCGGTCAATTCGTTTTCGATCGGTGGCACCGTCTTTAAAGATGCCGTTTCGAGATACAGGCGTTTAAAGTTTCTATGCTATATACAAATCACAATAAATTGTTCCCTTCTAATGCACATATCTGAGCTAATTTTTGCTAAGATCGTCTCGACATTTTCTGCGGAGTACTCTATACTACCTGTATTTAAAGAAAGGCAATAATTTTGTTTTCTATTTTTATACCCTACACCACTATGTGGGGAGGGTATTATAAGTTGGTTTTGGCCAAAAAGTTTGTAACGCATCGAAATAATGGTCGTAGACCCATACTTATATATACCAAAATGAATGTCTCGACGATCTGAGTCGATCTGGCTATGTGTGTTCGTCCGTCAGTCCGTCCGTCCGTCCGTCCGTCCGTCTGTCCGTCTATCCATCTAAACCTTGTAATCACGCTACAGGTCG